>NW_026089493.1:300000-439736 GCF_933775445.1 Argentina anserina | reverse complement strand
ACGAGAAATGAAAAGATACACAATTGGAATAGTAAAGATACACAAACGATGTAAAGATACACAATTGGAATAGTAAAGATACGCAAACGATGTAAAGATACTCAGTTTGAAAAAAACGCACTCCCACACTTGCAAAACTCTCAAATTCAATAGAAACTCGCATTAGAAAGCCTTACAGAAAGATACTCAAACGTAAAATGAAAAGATACACAATTAGAATAGTAAAGATACGCAAACGATGTAAAGATACTCAGTTTGAAAGAAACACACTCCCACACTTGCAAAACTCTCAAATTCAATAGAAACTCGCATCAGAAAGCCTTACAGAAAGATACTAAAACGAGAAATGAAAAAATACACAATTGGAATAGTAAAGGTACGCAAACGATGCAAAGATACACAATTGGAATAGTAAAGATACGCAAACGATGTAAAGATACTCAGTTTGAAAGAAACACACTCCCACACTTGCAAAACTCTCAAATTCAATAGAAACTCGCATCAGAAAGCCTTACAGAAAGATACTCAAACGTAAAATGAAAAGATACACAATTAGAATAGTAAAGATACGCAAACGATGTAAAGATACTCAGTTTGAAAGAAACACACTCCCACACTTGCAAAACTCTCAAATTCAATAGAAACTCGCATCAGAAAGCCTTACAGAAAGATACTCAAACGAGAAATGAAAAGATACACAATTGGAATAGTAAAGATACGCAAACGATGTAAAGATACTCAGTTTGAAAGAAACACACTCCCACACTTGCAAAACTCTTAAATACAATAGAAACTGGCATCAGAAGCCTTACAGAAAGATACTCAAACGAGAAATGAAAAGATACACAATTGGAATAGTAAAGATACGGAAATGATGTAAAGATACACAATTGGAATAGTAAAGATACGCAAACGATGTAAAGATACTCAGTTTGAAAGAAACACACTCCCACACATGCAAAACTCTCAAATACAATAGAAACTCGCATCAGAAGCCTTACAGAAAGATACTCAAACGAGAAATGAAAAGATACACAATTGGAATAGTAAAGATACGCAAACGATGTAAAGATACACAATTGGAATAGTAAAGATACGCAAACGATGTAAAGATACTCAGTTTGAAAGAAACACACTCCCACACTTGCAAAACTCTTAAATACAATAGAAACTGGCATCAGAAGCCTTACAGAAAGATACTCAAACGAGAAATGAAAAGATACACAATTGCAATAGTAAAGATACGGAAACGATGTAAAGATACACAATTGGAATAGTAAAGATACGCAAACGATGTAAAGATACTCAGTTTGAAAGAAACACACTCCCACACATGCAAAACTCTCAAATACAATAGAAACTCGCATCAAAAGCCTTACAGAAAGATACTCAAACGAGAAATGAAAAGATACACAATTGGAATAGTAAAGATACGCAAACGATGTAAAGATACACAATTGGAATAGTAAAGATACGCAAACGATGTAAAGATACTCAGTTTGAAAGAAACACACTCCCACACATGCAAAACTCTCAAATACAATAGAAACTCGCATCAGAAGCCTTACAGAAAGATACTCAAACGAGAAATGAAAAGATACACAATTGGAATAGTAAAGATACGCAAACGATGTAAAGATACTCAGTTTGAAAGAAACACACTCCCACACTTGCAAAACTCTCAAATTCAATAGAAACTCGCATCAGAAAGCCTTACAGAAAGATACTCAAACGAGAAATGAAAAGATACACAATTGGAATAGTAAAGATACGCATACGATGTAAAGATACACAATTGGAATAGTAAAGATACGCAAACGATGTAAAGATACTCAGTTTGAAAGAAACACACTCCCACACTTGCAAAACTCTCAAATACAATAGAAACTCGCATCATAAGCCTTACAGAAAGGTACTCAAACGAGAAATGAAAACATACACAATTGGAATAGTAAAGATACGCAAACGATGTAAAGATACACAATTGGAATAGTAAAGATACGGAAACGATGTAAAGATACACAATTGGAATAGTAAAGATACGCAAACGATGTAAAGATACTCAGTTTGAAAGAAACACACTCCCACACTTGCAAAACTCTAAAATACAATAGAAACTCGCATCAGAAGCCTTACAGAAAGATACTCAAACGAGAAATGAAAAGATACACAATTGGAATAGTAAAGATACACAAACGATGTAAAGATACACAATTGGAATAGTAAAGATACGCAAACGATGTAAAGATACTCAGTTTGAAAGAAACACACTCCCACACTTGCAAAACTCTAAAATACAATAGAAACTCGCATCAGAAGCCTTACAGAAAGATACTCAAACGAGAAATGAAAAGATACACAATTGGAATAGTAAAGATACACAAACGATGTAAAGATACACAATTGGAATAGTAAAGATACGCAAACGATGTAAAGATACTCAGTTTGAAAGAAACACACTCCCACACTTGCAAAACTCTCAAATTCAATAGAAACTCGCATCAGAAAGCCTTACAGAAAGATACTCAAACGTAAAATGAAAAGATACACAATTAGAATAGTAAAGATACGCAAACGATGTAAAGATACTCAGTTTGAAAGAAACACACTCCCACACTTGCAAAACTCTCAAATTCAATAGAAACTCGCATCAGAAAGCCTTACAGAAAGATACTCAAACGAGAAATGAAAAGATACACAATTGGAATAGTAAAGATACGCAAACGATGTAAAGATACTCAGTTTGAAAGAAACACACTCCCACACTTGCAAAACTCTTAAATACAATAGAAACTGGCATCAGAAGCCTTACAGAAAGATACTCAAACGAGAAATGAAAAGATACACAATTGGAATAGTAAAGATACGGAAATGATGTAAAGATACACAATTGGAATAGTAAAGATACGCAAACGATGTATAGATACTCAGTTTGAAAGAAACACACTCCCACACATGCAAAACTCTCAAATACAATAGAAACTCGCATCAGAAGCCTTACAGAAAGATACTCAAACGAGAAATGAAAAGATACACAATTGGAATAGTAAAGATACGCAAACGATGTAAAGATACACAATTGGAATAGTAAAGATACGCAAACGATGTAAAGATACTCAGTTTGAAAGAAACACACTCCCACACTTGCAAAACTCTTAAATACAATAGAAACTGGCATCAGAAGCCTTACAAAAAGATACTCAAACGAGAAATGAAAAGATACACAATTGGAATAGTAAAGATACGCAAACGATGTAAAGATACACAATTGGAATAGTAAAGATACGCAAACGATGTAAAGATACTCAGTTTGAAAGAAACACACTCCCACACTTGCAAAACTCTTAAATACAATAGAAACTGGCATCAGAAGCCTTACAGAAAGATACTCAAACGAGAAATGAAAAGATACACAATTGGAATAGTAAAGATACGCAAACGATGTAAAGATACACAATTGGAATAGTAAAGATACGCAAACGATGTAAAGATACTCAGTTTGAAAGAAACACACTCCCACACTTGCAAAACTCTCAAATTCAATAGAAACTCGCATCAGAAAGCCTTACAGAAAGATACTCAAACGTAAAATGAAAAGATACACAATTAGAATAGTAAAGATACGCAAACGATGTAAAGATACTCAGTTTGAAAGAAACACACTCCCACACTTGCAAAACTCTCAAATTCAATAGAAACTCGCATCAGAAAGCCTTACAGAAAGATACTAAAACGAGAAATGAAAAAATACACAATTGGAATAGTAAAGGTACGCAAACGATGCAAAGATACACAATTGGAATAGTAAAGATACGCAAACGATGTAAAGATACTCAGTTTGAAAGAAACACACTCCCACACTTGCAAAACTCTCAAATTCAATAGAAACTCGCATCAGAAAGCCTTACAGAAAGATACTCAAACGTAAAATGAAAAGATACACAATTAGAATAGTAAAGATACGCAAACGATGTAAAGATACTCAGTTTGAAAGAAACACACTTGATAGGAGCACAAAGTGTGACGTTCTTAATGCGTTTATGCCCTATTCTTACTCTTTGTTACCTCTTATTTAGTATGTTTTAGTTTATTTTGTATGAATAAGTGTCTAGGTAGAGCTTATATCAATTATGAATGAATTGATGATGAAATCGTGCTAAGTGTTAATAATCCTTGTTGAGATATGATTCCTTGTTCGAGTAGGATTCATCCTTTCGTATTTCTTTGTTTCTAACATACTTATTCTTATTAGGAAATACAAATCCATGTTGGAGAAGGAAAGCAATCCTAGTTCCACAAGGAAAGAGAAGAAAATACACTTAAAAGCCCAATCCATTCAAGAATCAAAATGCTGTCAATATTCATAGTCCAACTTCGATGGGCTCCCCTGGATAGCTCCGATCGAGTTAGAAGACCTACTTTATATGGAAATAAAGGTATTTGAGTCTAGTTTCTGTAGGATTTGGAATCAAATCAATATCTTATTCCTACAGAGAGATATGACTGAATCATTGATCGGAGGTCCAATGAACTCGGCGGAATTATCTCAGCCATTGATTTGCTTTTGATCCAAGGGCTATGAGGGAAACTTGGGACTTTGTTCCTCCTGCAAATAGAGCACAAATATGTATCAGAATGTCCATAAATCCCAGCACCAAAGAATGTCAAAGAAGGCATGCAGCAAATTAAATGAGAAGAGGCAAGAAAGTCAAAGAAGGCATGCAGCAAATTTAATGAGGAGAGGTAAGAAAAATCAAACATGGCTGCAACAATTAAGACTTTTGCTGCCTCCCTAATTCAAAGGAAGAAATTTGTGCAAAAGAAATCAGCAATAAAGGAGGAAGAAGATATGTAATTAATGCAAAAGATATGCAATCCTTATAGAAATCAGAATTCTGCAGTGCAGATCATCCATCTTTGACGGGCTCCCCTGGACAGCTCAAAATGATTGAGAAAATGTACCTTATATGGATGAAAAGCCACGGAAGTCTAGTTGAAATTGCCAGTTGGAATCATCTCAATATCTATTTTCTAGAGAAAGTTATGGCCACAACAAGGGACAAAGGTCAAATCTGCCGAATCTAGGAAACCTCAACCAATTTGGTTTCAACTTTGTGGACTTTGTGGCCATCCTCCCTTGGGTTTCTTCCTCTATATATAGCACCTCAATTCCACAGAAACATATCATCAACCTTGTGCACATACTAGCCAAAGCTCTACCAAATTTCATACTCACCCATCCAAGAAATCCTAAAACCGATTCCACCATTCTCCACCAATCCTTAGCCTTCAAGCACGCTTGTGAAGAGGTTTCATCCCCTTGGAAAGCCACGGCTACACCTTGTGAGATCGCTTGATTGATAAAGTGTAACCATGATTCTCTCTATGTTTATTTCGGTTTTTGGTTTTTCTTGTTCTTGGTTGTGTATGTGTTTTGGTCATTGTAAACTTGTTTCAATTTTGTCTATAAGATAGTTACTTGTTTCAAATTATATAAAGTTTCGATTTTAGGTTTGTAGTTCTATGATTTTAGTTTATGCCGTGACATGTCTTTGTGTGATTTCGAGAGTATCTATGTGTTATGTATACGCTTGTAGCGTGATATTTAGGTTGTTGGATTTATGACTTGTGCTATGAACATGTTTATCTTTTCTATGTGATTTTCAAAATTGCATGATTGGGGGTTAAGTAGGTGACATGCTTAATGAATTCAATATGCGTGGCTTTGAAGTTACATGGTAGGATAAGTATGTTAGATTTCGATTAAGACCGCTTGGAATGAATCGAATGTGTTAAGTGTCTATGTGTTTAGGTTACTGCTTAGGACCCTAATTGCATGATCCAACCTTAATTATTCATGATAGTGTCTCGGTACGACTGTTAAAGGAGGACTAAAATCTGATTTTCGTTAGCTTTGTATGATTTGTTTTGGTAATGTATTATGTGTTGGTTGGTTGATCACATGTATATATTAGTTTAGGTTTATTTTATGTTTGATCCGAAATATATCTCAAATCTTTGAAACACTCATGAATTCGTTGATAAATGTTTGTGATTCTTTACCCTGGTTGGATCCCCGGTTTGTGAACGATACCCTCTTGCTTTATACTACTAACGATGCTTACAGGGTTAATATTGATCTCGAATAATCGAACCGATCAAATGGCGCCGTTGCCGGGGATCCATCATTATGGATTCCAATCTTTTAATTTCGAATTCACTGTTCATATTGTAAATTTGTATATATTTTTTTCTTACTTTGTTCTAATATATACTAATTTTATCTTAGGTTGTTATTTTTTATGATTAATGAATGATTGTTGTAGGTTGTAAATCGAACGGAATAGGTAAAGTCCCTTTTGTTAATATTAGCCTCAACCCCTCATGTTTTCTTCCAAAGTTTTTGCATGAGGTTGAGGGCGGCTTTTATTAACACTTGGAGAATTGTCTAACACCCAAGTTTAAGTCCAGCTGAGTAAGAGGCATGCTCTTTTATTACCCTGGTGCATGGGACCAAAATTGGATCTCAGAGAACTATTGACTGACATACATCTCGGTGATGGAGTCGATAGGGAGTTCGCTCTCCGTAGTTCAACAAATGAGTCCTACCATGTTCACTATCTCTAATTGAGCTATACGGTCTTCTGAAACAAAGACTTGATCTTGTGTCTAGACATTCATACTTAGGCCGCACGTCCACCTCGGTTTACAACTTAGAATCAGTCGTTCATTCAGTCATTGAAATAGCAAAAAGAACTTGTGAATTGTGTGAACTTTGTAAACTTAAAAAAACTAACTTGTGAATCCTTATCTTATTTTGTTGTAACATATAATAATTATAATTGTGTGTACTTTCTTAGGTTTTTAAGTTGAGAAATTAAAACGAACTTAAACATAAGATTTGACAATTTGTTGGATTAGTTGTTAAGCTAGTTTTTTTTCCCTTAACATGTGCTTATTATAATTTAATGACTTTTGACATGTGTGTGACTTGTATATATCAATGACTTCCTAATTGTTATTCTCTAACTTTTGCATTGCATCTTCATTATTTATTCTAATTGCATTCATTTTGCATCTCATTCATGTTGCATTTTTAATTCCACAAAATATCATATGGCTAGAGGAACATAGTCTCTTAAGGATCTCATGTCCTATGTTATGTTCGGTAGGTTCCCACTTTCACTAATGATTTTAATTAAGATTCTACAGATTTATAGTGAAGTGACCAGCAATGAGCTCGAGAATATACTACAAGGTTGGACAACAAAATGGCGGAGGAGAAACCCCATAATGTGTCACCTACAAAATGATTGAAAGGAAAACTCGGTCTAAGCTATTAGACTTTAAATTTAAGCGCTTGTTGGGAGGCAACCCAATTTTGATTTTTTTACTCTTTACTCTTTATTTGGTTATTGTTTTTGTTCTTTTTGATTTTTTTTGTGCGTGTGTAGGTTAGTTTTCGAGAAAACGTAAAGAGGAGGAAAACATTTTCGTTCAACAGAATCTGGTAGAAACAGTCCGTCGATTTCGGCATACTGTATCTCCCAGCTCATAGGGCGTTGGAAGATGTGCTTTATATGGAAACAAAGATCTTTGAGTCTAGTTTCTGTATCTTTTTACAAAACTAGATTTAGAGGTCTACATTACTCCCAGTTGCAATTGGAAGGCAGCAAGGTCGTGTCAGAAATTCAGAACTCGTGCAGTTGCAGTCCGGAAACAGCAAAACAGCGAGCACTTCCGGCCTAACTGGGCAGTTGTGCCATATATGGATTGAAAGCTTGTTGTGTTATCTTCAACTTTTATTCAGGCCATGTTTCCATTCCAGCTGTTTAAGTCAACGGAATTCAGGTACAAATAGATAAAGGTCATTCCAGTTTTTGAATCTATGAACTTGTTTTTCGTGATAACTTTGCAGGGGCATAACTTTCTCCTCATTTGGAGTTAGCGGATGTACTTTATATGCATGGAAAGCTAGAAACATCAGCTTTCTATTCCCACTACTGTCACACTTATCGGAGATTATTTTCAAACGTTATGAAGCATGGAATGCAGGCTGTTTGGACCACATCATGGGGGAGCTTTTCTCATCATTTTCTCAACTTTTCTCATGTTTTTATTTTTGTTTTTGTTTCCTTCCACTATGCTTTTGTCTTTCATTGCATTATTTATTTTTGACATTCATTGAGGACAATGCATGATTCGAGTATGGGGGAAGGTTTACATGTTAGAGTCATAAAATAAAATAAAAAAATTTATTTGTATTTTATTTTATTTTGTTTTGAGTCTTAGGTATGCCTTTAACTGTCTAAGATGAGTTGATCTTTGAATGATTGGTTGAATGATGATCACAAGATTGGAAATTGAAACTTAATTGCAATTTGATGGTTAATCAATGTGTAGATTTTGTACGAACATGTAGTAGATGAGGATTTTGAATCTTAGGTACAAAATGAGCATGTTCCTTGTTTAAATTCATGTAACCTTTGTGAGTTTCGAGCCATATATGTGCCTTTCTTTGGAGAGTTTAATCTATCCTTTCTTGGCTATATAACCTCATTACATCTATTTTGATCAATTCATATGCCATAGAATTGCAATGAACTAGAGAATGCTAGAACTTACTTTGTGAAACTTTCGAAGCTTTATGTCATAATATACTCTGATTTTGAAAATGATTGTTGGATCTTTTTAGGATTCCACCACTTAAACCAAAAAGCCGTATGCCTTATTTGTACCCTGCTTGGGACACATTAGTATTAACCCATTTGAGCCTACGTTAAACCTTTTATTCATCACCAACATGTTAATATCCTTGCTTAGTATAGTTATATCTCTACCTTGTTCTCGAGGCTTGGCAGAGCTAATATTTGATGTTAATATGGAGTGATGATTCGATTCAAGTGTGGGGTTATGCTATGTATTTATTTGTGCCGTATGAAAATGGTGAAAAGAAAAAAAATGAAAGATGCCGTGTGAGAAAAAGAAAAGAAAAAGATATATACACGGTTAGAAAAAAAAAGATAGAAAAAGAAAGAGAAGTAAGAAGTTACGGCATAGCTATGTTTTGATGTGAATTTGGAGTTGTGATGTATTTGTTGAAGGCTCAATAATGTTGTACTTTAGCCTTTGTCCATTTTCACAATGTTTAGAGTGAAGAATGGGTTCAACATGATGAAAATTGGCCCTTGTTTTATGGAGTATGGCGACATAAGGTGAATGATTATTGCTCTGCTAAGTCTTAAGGATGACCTTTGTGATTCCTTTTCCTTGAAAAATGATATCCTTACCGAGCCTAAGCCTACCTTTTATAAAGATCCGCATGATTCTTAAAATGAGTAGCTCTTGATCTGTGGAGTTTGTTTCATGAGTAAGCATATGGTTTTGGTTCATTTGTGCATATGATTGGTATCTTTCATGAGGTTTTCGAATTCACTATGTGTTCATAACTCTTATGTGTGAAAAGCTTTTAAGCATATGCCATATTCTTGAGAGAAAATATTTGGAGTGCATATCCCTTGTGAGTTGAATTTGAACTTGTCTTGAACATGTTGAGCTTAATATACCTATGTTTCTACCATCTCTTACTTGTTATGCGAGATCTCATGTTTATTAACCATTGAATTCATTCTATCTATTTCGATTAAGTGTTATTCTTGATGCTATGAGTTTGAAGATCTCTGATACAAAATGTTGAAGGCATTATAGTTGAGTCATTAGTTTAGTTGTATTGATTTTTGTTTTATGTTTTTGTTCCCCTTTTCTAAGTGTTTGCTAAGGGACTAGCAAAGCTTAAGTGTGGGGTTGTTGATAGGAGCACAAAGTGTGACGTTCTTAATGCGTTTATGCCCTATTCTTACTCTTTGTTACCTCTTATTTAGTATGTTTTAGTTTATTTTGTATGAATAAGTGTCTAGGTAGAGCTTATATCAATTATGAATGAATTGATGATGAAATCGTGCTAAGTGTTAATAATCCTTGTTGAGATATGATTCCTTGTTCGAGTAGGATTCATCCTTTCGTATTTCTTTGTTTCTAACATACTTATTCTTATTAGGAAATACAAATACATGTTGGAGAAGGAAAGCAATCCTAGTTCCACAAGGAAAGAGAAGAAAATACACTTAAAAGCCCAATCCATTCAAGAATCAAAATGCTGTCAATATTCATAGTCCAACTTCGATGGGCTCCCCTGGATAGCTCCGATCGAGTTAGAAGACCTACTTTATATGGAAATAAAGGTATTTGAGTCTAGTTTCTGTAGGATTTGGAATCAAATCAATATCTTATTCCTACAGAGAGATATGACTGAATCATTGATCGGAGGTCCAATGAACTCGGCGGAATTATCTCAGCCATTGATTTGCTTTTGATCCAAGGGCTATGAGGGAAACTTGGGACTTTGTTCCTCCTGCAAATAGAGCACAAATATGTATCAGAATGTCCATAAATCCCAGCACCAAAGAATGTCAAAGAAGGCATGCAGCAAATTAAATGAGAAGAGGCAAGAAAGTCAAAGAAGGCATGCAGCAAATTTAATGAGGAGAGGTAAGAAAAATCAAACATGGCTGCAACAATTAAGACTTTTGCTGCCTCCCTAATTCAAAGGAAGAAATTTGTGCAAAAGAAATCAGCAATAAAGGAGGAAGAAGATATGTAATTAATGCAAAAGATATGCAATCCTTATAGAAATCAGAATTCTGCAGTGCAGATCATCCATCTTTGACGGGCTCCCCTGGACAGCTCAAAATGATTGAGAAAATGTACCTTATATGGATGAAAAGCCACGGAAGTCTAGTTGAAATTGCCAGTTGGAATCATCTCAATATCTATTTTATAGAGAAAGTTATGGCCACAACAAGGGACAAAGGTCAAATCTGCCGAATCTAGGAAACCTCAACCAATTTGGTTTCAACTTTGTGGACTTTGTGGCCATCCTCCCTTGGGTTTCTTCCTCTATATATAGCACCTCAATTCCACAGAAACATATCATCAACCTTGTGCACATACTAGCCAAAGCTCTACCAAATTTCATACTCACCCATCCAAGAAATCCTAAAACCGATTCCACCATTCTCCACCAATCCTTAGCCTTCAAGCACGCTTGTGAAGAGGTTTCATCCCCTTGGAAAGCCACGGCTACACCTTGTGAGATCGCTTGATTGATAAAGTGTAACCATGATTCTCTCTATGTTTATTTCGGTTTTTGGTTTTTCTTGTTCTTGGTTGTGTATGTGTTTTGGTCATTGTAAACTTGTTTCAATTTTGTCTATAAGATAGTTACTTGTTTCAAATTATATAAAGTTTCGATTTTAGGTTTGTAGTTCTATGATTTTAGTTTATGCCGTGACATGTCTTTGTGTGATTTCGAGAGTATCTATGTGTTATGTATACGCTTGTAGCGTGATATTTAGGTTGTTGGATTTATGACTTGTGCTATGAACATGTTTATCTTTTCTATGTGATTTTCAAAATTGCATGATTGGGGGTTAAGTAGGTGACATGCTTAATGAATTCAATATGCGTGGCTTTGAAGTTACATGGTAGGATAAGTATGTTAGATTTCGATTAAGACCGCTTGGAATGAATCGAATGTGTTAAGTGTCTATGTGTTTAGGTTACTGCTTAGGACCCTAATTGCATGATCCAACCTTAATTATTCATGATAGTGTCTCGGTACGACTGTTAAAGGAGGACTAAAATCTGATTTTCGTTAGCTTTGTATGATTTGTTTTGGTAATGTATTATGTGTTGGTTGGTTGATCACATGTATATATTAGTTTAGGTTTATTTTTATGTTCTTGATCCGATCCTATATCAAATCTCTTAAACTCTTATGAATTCGTGGTTAAATGTTTGTGATTCTTTACCCTGGTTGGATCCCCGGTTTGTGAACGATACCCTCTTGCTTTATACTACTAACGATGCTTACAGGGTTAATATTGATCTCGAGTAATCGAACCGATCAACACTCCCACACTTGCAAAACTCTCAAATTCAATAGAAACTCGCATCAGAAAGCCTTACAGAAAGATACTCAAACGAGAAATGAAAAGATACACAATTGGAATAGTAAAGATACGCAAACGATGTAAAGATACTCAGTTTGAAAGAAACACACTCCCACACTTGCAAAACTCTTAAATACAATAGAAACTGGCATCAGAAGCCTTACAGAAAGATACTCAAACGAGAAATGAAAAGATACACAATTGGAATAGTAAAGATACGGAAATGATGTAAAGATACACAATTGGAATAGTAAAGATACGCAAACGATGTAAAGATACTCAGTTTGAAAGAAACACACTCCCACACATGCAAAACTCTCAAATACAATAGAAACTCGCATCAGAAGCCTTACAGAAAGATACTCAAACGAGAAATGAAAAGATACACAATTGGAATAGTAAAGATACGCAAACGATGTAAAGATACACAATTGGAATAGTAAAGATACGCAAACGATGTAAAGATACTCAGTTTGAAAGAAACACACTCCCACACTTGCAAAACTCTTAAATACAATAGAAACTGGCATCAGAAGCCTTACAGAAAGATACTCAAACGAGAAATGAAAAGATACACAATTGCAATAGTAAAGATACGGAAACGATGTAAAGATACACAATTGGAATAGTAAAGATACGCAAACGATGTAAAGATACTCAGTTTGAAAGAAACACACTCCCACACATGCAAAACTCTCAAATACAATAGAAACTCGCATCAAAAGCCTTACAGAAAGATACTCAAACGAGAAATGAAAAGATACACAATTGGAATAGTAAAGATACGCAAACGATGTAAAGATACACAATTGGAATAGTAAAGATACGCAAACGATGTAAAGATACTCAGTTTGAAAGAAACACACTCCCACACATGCAAAACTCTCAAATACAATAGAAACTCGCATCAGAAGCCTTACAGAAAGATACTCAAACGAGAAATGAAAAGATACACAATTGGAATAGTAAAGATACGCAAACGATGTAAAGATACTCAGTTTGAAAGAAACACACTCCCACACTTGCAAAACTCTCAAATTCAATAGAAACTCGCACCAGAAAGCCTTACAGAAAGATACTCAAACGAGAAATGAAAAGATACACAATTGGAATAGTAAAGATACGCATACGATGTAAAGATACACAATTGGAATAGTAAAGATACGCAAACGATGTAAAGATACTCAGTTTGAAAGAAACACACTCCCACACTTGCAAAACTCTCAAATACAATAGAAACTCGCATCATAAGCCTTACAGAAAGGTACTCAAACGAGAAATGAAAAGATACACAATTGGAATAGTAAAGATACGCAAACGATGTAAAGATACACAATTGGAATAGTAAAGATACGGAAACGATGTAAAGATACACAATTGGAATAGTAAAGATACGCAAACGATGTAAAGATACTCAGTTTGAAAGAAACACACTCCCACACTTGCAAAACTCTAAAATACAATAGAAACTCGCATCAGAAGCCTTACAGAAAGATACTCAAACGAGAAATGAAAAGATACACAATTGGAATAGTAAAGATACACAAACGATGTAAAGATACACAATTGGAATAGTAAAGATACGCAAACGATGTAAAGATACTCAGTTTGAAAGAAACACACTCCCACACTTGCAAAACTCTTAAATACAATAGAAACTGGCATCAGAAGCCTTACAGAAAGATACTCAAACGAGAAATGAAAAGATACACAATTGCAATAGTAAAGATACGGAAACGATGTAAAGATACACAATTGGAATAGTAAAGATACGCAAACGATGTAAAGATACTCAGTTTGAAAGAAACACACTCCCACACATGCAAAACTCTCAAATACAATAGAAACTCGCATCAAAAGCCTTACAGAAAGATACTCAAACGAGAAATGAAAAGATACACAATTGGAATAGTAAAGATACGCAAACGATGTAAAGATACACAATTGGAATAGTAAAGATACGCAAACGATGTAAAGATACTCAGTTTGAAAGAAACACACTCCCACACATGCAAAACTCTCAAATACAATAGAAACTCGCATCAGAAGCCTTACAGAAAGATACTCAAACGAGAAATGAAAAGATACACAATTGGAATAGTAAAGATACGCAAACGATGTAAAGATACTCAGTTTGAAAGAAACACACTCCCACACTTGCAAAACTCTCAAATTCAATAGAAACTCGCATCAGAAAGCCTTACAGAAAGATACTCAAACGAGAAATGAAAAGATACACAATTGGAATAGTAAAGATACGCATACGATGTAAAGATACACAATTGGAATAGTAAAGATACGCAAACGATGTAAAGATACTCAGTTTGAAAGAAACACACTCCCACACTTGCAAAACTCTCAAATACAATAGAAACTCGCATCATAAGCCTTACAGAAAGGTACTCAAACGAGAAATGAAAAGATACACAATTGGAATAGTAAAGATACGCAAACGATGTAAAGATACACAATTGGAATAGTAAAGATACGGAAACGATGTAAAGATACACAATTGGAATAGTAAAGATACGCAAACGATGTAAAGATACTCAGTTTGAAAGAAACACACTCCCACACTTGCAAAACTCTAAAATACAATAGAAACTCGCATCAGAAGCCTTACAGAAAGATACTCAAACGAGAAATGAAAAGATACACAATTGGAATAGTAAAGATACACAAACGATGTAAAGATACACAATTGGAATAGTAAAGATACGCAAACGATGTAAAGATACTCAGTTTGAAAGAAACACACTCCCACACTTGCAAAACTCTAAAATACAATAGAAACTCGCATCAGAAGCCTTACAGAACGATACTCAAACGAGAAATGAAAAGATACACAATTGGAATAGTAAAGATACACAAACGATGTAAAGATACACAATTGGAATAGTAAAGATACGCAAACGATGTAAAGATACTCAGTTTGAAAGAAACACACTCCCACACTTGCAAAACTCTCAAATTCAATAGAAACTCGCATCAGAAAGCCTTACAGAAAGATACTCAAACGTAAAATGAAAAGATACACAATTAGAATAGTAAAGATACGCAAACGATGTAAAGATACTCAGTTTGAAAGAAACACACTCCCACACTTGCAAAACTCTCAAATTCAATAGAAACTCGCATCAGAAAGCCTTACAGAAAGATACTCAAACGAGAAATGAAAAGATACACAATTGGAATAGTAAAGATACGCAAACGATGTAAAGATACTCAGTTTGAAAGAAACACACTCCCACACTTGCAAAACTCTAAAATACAATAGAAACTCGCATCAGAAGCCTTACAGAACGATACTCAAACGAGAAATGAAAAGATACACAATTGGAATAGTAAAGATACACAAACGATGTAAAGATACACAATTGGAATAGTAAAGATACGCAAACGATGTAAAGATACTCAGTTTGAAAGAAACACACTCCCACACTTGCAAAACTCTCAAATTCAATAGAAACTCGCATCAGAAAGCCTTACAGAAAGATACTCAAACGTAAAATGAAAAGATACACAATTAGAATAGTAAAGATACGCAAACGATGTAAAGATACTCAGTTTGAAAGAAACACACTCCCACACTTGCAAAACTCTCAAATTCAATAGAAACTCGCATCAGAAAGCCTTACAGAAAGATACTCAAACGAGAAATGAAAAGATACACAATTGGAATAGTAAAGATACGCAAACGATGTAAAGATACTCAGTTTGAAAGAAACACACTCCCACACTTGCAAAACTCTTAAATACAATAGAAACTGGCATCAGAAGCCTTACAGAAAGATACTCAAACGAGAAATGAAAAGATACACAATTGGAATAGTAAAGATACGGAAATGATGTAAAGATACACAATTGGAATAGTAAAGATACGCAAACGATGTAAAGATACTCAGTTTGAAAGAAACACACTCCCACACATGCAAAACTCTCAAATACAATAGAAACTCGCATCAGAAGCCTTACAGAAAGATACTCAAACGAGAAATGAAAAGATACACAATTGGAATAGTAAAGATACGCAAACGATGTAAAGATACACAATTGGAATAGTAAAGATACGCAAACGATGTAAAGATACTCAGTTTGAAAGAAACACACTCCCACACTTGCAAAACTCTTAAATACAATAGAAACTGGCATCAGAAGCCTTACAGAAAGATACTCAAACGAGAAATGAAAAGATACACAATTGGAATAGTAAAGATACGCAAACGATGTAAAGATACACAATTGGAATAGTAAAGATACGCAAACGATGTAAAGATACTCAGTTTGAAAGAAACACACTCCCACACTTGCAAAACTCTTAAATACAATAGAAACTGGCATCAGAAGCCTTACAGAAAGATACTCAAACGAGAAATGAAAAGATACACAATTGGAATAGTAAAGATACGCAAACGATGTAAAGATACACAATTGGAATAGTAAAGATACGCAAACGATGTAAAGATACTCAGTTTGAAAGAAACACACTCCCACACTTGCAAAACTCTCAAATTCAATAGAAACTCGCATCAGAAAGCCTTACAGAAAGATACTCAAACGTAAAATGAAAAGATACACAATTAGAATAGTAAAGATACGCAAACGATATAAAGATACTCAGTTTGAAAGAAACACACTCCCACACTTGCAAAACTCTCAAATTCAATAGAAACTCGCATCAGAAAGCCTTACAGAAAGATACTCAAACGAGAAATGAAAAGATACACAATTGGAATAGTAAAGATACGCATACGATGTAAAGATACACAATTGGAATAGTAAAGATACGCAAACGATGTAAAGATACTCAGTTTGAAAGAAACACACTCCCACACTTGCAAAACTCTCAAATACAATAGAAACTCGCATCATAAGCCTTACAGAAAGGTACTCAAACGAGAAATGAAAAGATACACAATTGGAATAGTAAAGATACGCAAACGATGTAAAGATACACAATTGGAATAGTAAAGATACGGAAACGATGTAAAGATACACAATTGGAATAGTAAAGATACGCAAACGATGTAAAGATACTCAGTTTGAAAGAAACACACTCCCACACTTGCAAAACTCTAAAATACAATAGAAACTCGCATCAGAAGCCTTACAGAAAGATACTCAAACGAGAAATGAAAAGATACACAATTGGAATAGTAAAGATACGCAAACGATGTAAAGATACACAATTGGAATAGTAAAGATACGCAAACGATGTAAAGATACTCAGTTTGAAAGAAACACACTCCCACACTTGCAAAACTCTTAAATACAATAGAAACTGGCATCAGAAGCCTTACAGAAAGATACTCAAACGAGAAATGAAAAGATACACAATTGGAATAGTAAAGATACGCAAACGATGTAAAGATACACAATTGGAATAGTAAAGATACGCAAACGATGTAAAGATACTCAGTTTGAAAGAAACACACTCCCACACTTGCAAAACTCTCAAATTCAATAGAAACTCGCATCAGAAAGCCTTACAGAAAGATACTCAAACGAGAAATGAAAAGATACACAATTGGAATAGTAAAGATACGCAAACGATGTAAAGATACACAATTGGAATAGTAAAGATACGCAAACGATGTAAAGATACTCAGTTTGAAAGAAACACACTCCCACACTTGCAAAACTCTCAAATACAATAGAAACTCGCATCATAAGCCTTACAGAAAGGTACTCAAACGAGAAATGAAAAGATACACAATTGGAATAGTAAAGATACGCAAACGATGTAAAGATACACAATTGGAATAGTAAAGATACGGAAACGATGTAAAGATACACAATTGGAATAGTAAAGATACGCAAACGATGTAAAGATACTCAGTTTGAAAGAAACACACTCCCACACTTGCAAAACTCTAAAATACAATAGAAACTCGCATCAGAAGCCTTACAGAAAGATACTCAAACGAGAAATGAAAAGATACACAATTGGAATAGTAAAGATACACAAACGATGTAAAGATACACAATTGGAATAGTAAAGATACGCAAACGATGTAAAGATACTCAGTTTGAAAGAAACACACTCCCACACTTGCAAAACTCTCAAATTCAATAGAAACTCGCATTAGAAAGCCTTACAGAAAGATACTCAAACGTAAAATGAAAAGATACACAATTAGAATAGTAAAGATACGCAAACGATATAAAGATACTCAGTTTGAAAGAAACACACTCCCACACTTGCAAAACTCTCAAATTCAATAGAAACTCGCATCAGAAAGCCTTACAGAAAGATACTGAAACGAGAAATGAAAAAATACACAATTGGAATAGTAAAGGTACGCAAACGATGCAAAGATACACAATTGGAATAGTAAAGATACGCAAACGATGTAAAGATACACAATTGGAATAGTAAAGATACGCAAACGATGTAAAGATACTCAGTTTGAAAGAAACACACTCCCACACTTGCAAAACTCTCAAATTCAATAGAAACTCGCATCAGAAAGCCTTACAGAAAGATACTCAAACGTAAAATGAAAAGATACACAATTAGAATAGTAAAGATACGCAAACGATATAAAGATACTCAGTTTGAAAGAAACACACTCCCACACTTGCAAAACTCTCAAATTCAATAGAAACTCGCATCAGAAAGCCTTACAGAAAGATACTCAAACGAGAAATGAAAAGATACACAATTGGAATAGTAAAGATACGCATACGATGTAAAGATACACAATTGGAATAGTAAAGATACGCAAACGATGTAAAGATACTCAGTTTGAAAGAAACACACTCCCACACTTGCAAAACTCTTAAATACAATAGAAACTGGCATCAGAAGCCTTACAGAAAGATACTCAAACGAGAAATGAAAAGATACACAATTGGAATAGTAAAGATACGGAAATGATGTAAAGATACACAATTGGAATAGTAAAGATACGCAAACGATGTAAAGATACTCAGTTTGAAAGAAACACACTCCCACACATGCAAAACTCTCAAATACAATAGAAACTCGCATCAGAAGCCTTACAGAAAGATACTCAAACGAGAAATGAAAAGATACACAATTGGAATAGTAAAGATACGCAAACGATGTAAAGATACACAATTGGAATAGTAAAGATACGCAAACGATGTAAAGATACTCAGTTTGAAAGAAACACACTCCCACACTTGCAAAACTCTCAAATTCAATAGAAACTCGCATCAGAAAGCCTTACAGAAAGATACTCAAACGTAAAATGAAAAGATACACAATTAGAATAGTAAAGATACGCAAACGATATAAAGATACTCAGTTTGAAAGAAACACACTCCCACACTTGCAAAACTCTCAAATTCAATAGAAACTCGCATCAGAAAGCCTTACAGAAAGATACTCAAACGAGAAATGAAAAGATACACAATTGGAATAGTAAAGATACGCAAACGATGTAAAGATACACAATTGGAATAGTAAAGATACGCAAACGATGTAAAGATACACAATTGGAATAGTAAAGATACGCAAACGATGTAAAGATACTCAGTTTGAAAGAAACACACTCCCACACTTGCAAAACTCTCAAATAAAATAGAAACTCGCATCATAAGCCTTACAGAAAGGTACTCAAACGAGAAATGAAAAGATACACAATTGGAATAGTAAAGATACGCAAACGATGTAAAGATACACAATTGGAATAGTAAAGATACGGAAACGATGTAAAGATACACAATTGGAATAGTAAAGATACGCAAACGATGTAAAGATACTCAGTTTGAAAGAAACACACTCCCACACTTGCAAAACTCTTAAATACAATAGAAACTGGCATCAGAAGCCTTACAGAAAGATACTCAAACGAGAAATGAAAAGATACACAATTGGAATAGTAAAGATACACAAACGATGTAAAGATACACAATTGGAATAGTAAAGATACGCAAACGATGTAAAGATACTCAGTTTGAAAGAAACACACTCCCACACTTGCAAAACTCTCAAATTCAATAGAAACTCGCATTAGAAAGCCTTACAGAAAGATACTCAAACGTAAAATGAAAAGATACACAATTAGAATAGTAAAGATACGCAAACGATGTACAGATACTCAGTTTGAAAGAAACACACTCCCACACTTGCAAAACTCTCAAATTCAATAGAAACTCGCATCAGAAAGCCTTACAGAAAGATACTGAAACGAGAAATGAAAAAATACACAATTGGAATAGTAAAGGTACGCAAACGATGCAAAGATACACAATTGGAATAGTAAAGATACGCAAACGATGTAAAGATACACAATTGGAATAGTAAAGATACGCAAACGATGTAAAGATACTCAGTTTGAAAGAAACACACTCCCACACTTGCAAAACTCTCAAATTCAATAGAAACTCGCATCAGAAAGCCTTACAGAAAGATACTCAAACGTAAAATGAAAAGATACACAATTAGAATAGTAAAGATACGCAAACGATATAAAGATACTCAGTTTGAAAGAAACACACTCCCACACTTGCAAAACTCTCAAATTCAATAGAAACTCGCATCAGAAAGCCTTACAGAAAGATACTCAAACGAGAAATGAAAAGATACACAATTGGAATAGTAAAGATACGCATACGATGTAAAGATACACAATTGGAATAGTAAAGATACGCAAACGATGTAAAGATACTCAGTTTGAAAGAAACACACTCCCACACTTGCAAAACTCTTAAATACAATAGAAACTGGCATCAGAAGCCTTACAGAAAGATACTCAAACGAGAAATGAAAAGATACACAATTGGAATAGTAAAGATACGGAAATGATGTAAAGATACACAATTGGAATAGTAAAGATACGCAAACGATGTAAAGATACTCAGTTTGAAAGAAACACACTCCCACACATGCAAAACTCTCAAATACAATAGAAACTCGCATCAGAAGCCTTACAGAAAGATACTCAAACGAGAAATGAAAAGATACACAATTGGAATAGTAAAGATACGCAAACGATGTAAAGATACACAATTGGAATAGTAAAGATACGCAAACGATGTAAAGATACTCAGTTTGAAAGAAACACACTCCCACACTTGCAAAACTCTCAAATTCAATAGAAACTCGCATCAGAAAGCCTTACAGAAAGATACTCAAACGTAAAATGAAAAGATACACAATTAGAATAGTAAAGATACGCAAACGATATAAAGATACTCAGTTTGAAAGAAACACACTCCCACACTTGCAAAACTCTCAAATTCAATAGAAACTCGCATCAGAAAGCCTTACAGAAAGATACTCAAACGAGAAATGAAAAGATACACAATTGGAATAGTAAAGATACGCAAACGATGTAAAGATACACAATTGGAATAGTAAAGATACGCAAACGATGTAAAGATACACAATTGGAATAGTAAAGATACGCAAACGATGTAAAGATACTCAGTTTGAAAGAAACACACTCCCACACTTGCAAAACTCTCAAATACAATAGAAACTCGCATCATAAGCCTTACAGAAAGGTACTCAAACGAGAAATGAAAAGATACACAATTGGAATAGTAAAGATACGCAAACGATGTAAAGATACACAATTGGAATAGTAAAGATACGGAAACGATGTAAAGATACATAATTGGAATAGTAAAGATACGCAAACGATGTAAAGATACTCAGTTTGAAAGAAACACACTCCCACACTTGCAAAACTCTAAAATACAATAGAAACTCGCATCAGAAGCCTTACAGAAAGATACTCAAACGAGAAATGAAAAGATACACAATTGGAATAGTAAAGATACACAAACGATGTAAAGATACACAATTGGAATAGTAAAGATACGCAAACGATGTAAAGATACTCAGTTTGAAAGAAACACACTCCCACACTTGCAAAACTCTCAAATTCAATAGAAACTCGCATTAGAAAGCCTTACAGAAAGATACTCAAACGTAAAATGAAAAGATACACAATTAGAATAGTAAAGATACGCAAACGATGTAAAGATACTCAGTTTGAAAGAAACACACTCCCACACTTGCAAAACTCTCAAATTCAATAGAAACTCGCATCAGAAAGCCTTACAGAAAGATACTGAAACAAGAAATGAAAAAATACACAATTGGAATAGTAAAGGTACGCAAACGATGCAAAGATACACAATTGGAATAGTAAAGATACGCAAACGATGTAAAGATACACAATTGGAATAGTAAAGATACGCAAACGATGTAAAGATACTCAGTTTGAAAGAAACACACTCCCACACTTGCAAAACTCTCAAATTCAATAGAAACTCGCATCAGAAAGCCTTACAGAAAGATACTGAAACGAGAAATGAAAAAATACACAATTGGAATAGTAAAGATACGCAAACGATGCAAAGATACACAATTGGAATAGTCAAGATACGCAAACGATGTAAAGATACACAATTGGAATAGTAAAGATACGCAAACGATGTAAAGATACTCAGTTTGAAAGAAACACACTCCCACACTTGCAAAACTCTCAAATTCAATAGAACCTCGCATCAGAAAGCCTTACAGAAAGATACTCAAACGTAAAATGAAAAGATACACAATTAGAATAGTAAAGATACGCAAACGATGTAAAGATACTCAGTTTGAAAGAAACACACTCCCACACTTGCAAAACTCTCAAATTCAATAGAAACTCGCATCAGAAAGCCTTACAGAAAGATACTCAAACGAGAAATGAAAAGATACACAATTGGAATAGTAAAGATACGCAAACGATGTAAAGATACTCAGTTTGAAAGAAACACACTCCCACACTTGCAAAACTCTTAAATACAATAGAAACTGGCATCAGAAGCCTTACAGAAAGATACTCAAACGAGAAATGAAAAGATACACAATTGCAATAGTAAAGATACGGAAATGATGTAAAGATACACAATTGGAATAGTAAAGATACGCAAACGATGTAAAGATACTCAGTTTGAAAGAAACACACTCCCACACATGCAAAACTCTCAAATACAATAGAAACTCGCATCAGAAGCCTTACAGAAAGATACTCAAACGAGAAATGAAAAGATACACAATTGGAATAGTAAAGATACGCAAACGATGTAAAGATACACAATTAGAATAGTAAAGATACGCAAACGATGTAAAGATACTCAGTTTGAAAGAAACACACTCCCACACTTGCAAAACTCTCAAATTCAATAGAAACTCGCATCAGAAAGCCTTACAGAAAGATACTCAAACGTAAAATGAAAAAATACACAATTGGAATAGTAAAGATACGCAAACGATGCAAAGATACACAATTGGAATAGTCAAGATACGCAAACGATGTAAAGATACACAATTGGAATAGTAAAGATACGCAAACGATGTAAAGATACTCAGTTTGAAAGAAACACACTCCCACACTTGCAAAACTCTCAAATTCAATAGAAACTCGCATCAGAAAGCCTTACAGAAAGATACTAAAACGAGAAATGAAAAAATACACAATTGGAATAGTAAAGGTACGCAAACGATGCAAAGATACACAATTAGAATAGTAAAGATACGCAAACGATGTAAAGATACTCAGTTTGAAAGAAACACACTCCCACACTTGCAAAACTCTCAAATTCAATAGAAACTCGCATCAGAAAGCCTTACAGAAAGATACTCAAACGAGAAATGAAAAGATACACAATTGGAATAGTAAAGATACGCAAACGATGTAAAGATACTCAGTTTGAAAGAAACACACTCCCACACTTGCAAAACTCTTAAATACAATAGAAACTGGCATCAGAAGCCTTACAGAAAGATACTCAAACGAGAAATGAAAAGATACACAATTGGAATAGTAAAGATACGGAAATGATGTAAAGATACACAATTAGAATAGTAAAGATACGCAAACGATGTAAAGATACTCAGTTTGAAAGAAACACACTCCCACACTTGCAAAACTCTTAAATACAATAGAAACTGGCATCAGAAGCCTTACAGAAAGATACTCAAACGAGAAATGAAAAGATACACAATTGGAATAGTAAAGATACGCAAACGATGTAAAGATACACAATTGGAATAGTAAAGATACGCAAACGATGTAAAGATACTCAGTTTGAAAGAAACACACTCCCACACTTGCAAAACTCTTAAATACAATAGAAACTGGCATCAGAAGCCTTACAGAAAGATACTCAAACGAGAAATGAAAAGATACACAATTGCAATAGTAAAGATACGGAAACGATGTAAAGATACACAATTGGAATAGTAAAGATACGCAAACGATGTAAAGATACTCAGTTTGAAAGAAACACACTCCCACACATGCAAAACTCTCAAATACAATAGAAACTCGCATCAGAAGCCTTACAGAAAGATACTCAAACGAGAAATGAAAAGATACACAATTGGAATAGTAAAGATACGCAAACGATGTAAAGATACACAATTGGAATAGTAAAGATACGCAAACGATGTAAAGATACTCAGTTTGAAAGAAACACACTCCCACACTTGCAAAACTCTCAAATTCAATAGAAACTCGCATCAGAAAGCCTTACAGAAAGATACTCAAACGTAAAATGAAAAGATACACAATTAGAATAGTAAAGATACGCAAACGATATAAAGATACTCAGTTTGAAAGAAACACACTCCCACACTTGCAAAACTCTCAAATTCAATAGAAACTCGCATCAGAAAGCCTTACAGAAAGATACTCAAACGAGAAATGAAAAGATACACAATTGGAATAGTAAAGATACGCATACGATGTAAAGATACACAATTGGAATAGTAAAGATACGCAAACGATGTAAAGATACTCAGTTTGAAAGAAACACACTCCCACACTTGCAAAACTCTTAAATACAATAGAAACTGGCATCAGAAGCCTTACAGAAAGATACTCAAACGAGAAATGAAAAGATACACAATTGGAATAGTAAAGATACGGAAATGATGTAAAGATACACAATTGGAATAGTAAAGATACGCAAACGATGTAAAGATACTCAGTTTGAAAGAAACACACTCCCACACTTGCAAAACTCTCAAATTCAATAGAACCTCGCATCAGAAAGCCTTACAGAAAGATACTCAAACGTAAAATGAAAAGATACACAATTAGAATAGTAAAGATACGCAAACGATGTAAAGATACTCAGTTTGAAAGAAACACACTCCCACACTTGCAAAACTCTCAAATTCAATAGAAACTCGCATCAGAAAGCCTTCCAGAAAGATACTCAAACGTAAAATGAAAAGATACACAATTAGAATAGTAAAGATACGCAAACGATGTAAAGATACTCAGTTTGAAAGAAACACACTCCCACACTTGCAAAACTCTCAAATTCAATAGAACCTCGCATCAGAAAGCCTTACAGAAAGATACTCAAACGTAAAATGAAAAGATACACAATTAGAATAGTAAAGATACGCAAACGATGTAAAGATACTCAGTTTGAAAGAAACACACTCCCACACTTGCAAAACTCTCAAATTCAATAGAAACTCGCATCAGAAAGCCTTACAGAAAGATACTAAAACGAGAAATGAAAAAATACACAATTAGAATAGTAAAGGTACGCAAACGATGCAAAGATACACAATTGGAATAGTAAAGATACGCAAACGATGTAAAGATACTCAGTTTGAAAGAAACACACTCCCACACTTGCAAAACTCTCAAATTCAATAGAAACTCGCATCAGAAAGCCTTACAGAAAGATACTCAAACGTAAAATGAAAAGATACACAATTAGAATAGTAAAGATACGCAAACGATGTAAAGATACTCAGTTTGAAAGAAACACACTCCCACACTTGCAAAACTCTCAAATTCAATAGAAACTCGCATCAGAAAGCCTTACAGAAAGATACTCAAACGAGAAATGAAAAGATACACAATTGGAATAGTAAAGATACGCAAACGATGTAAAGATACTCAGTTTGAAAGAAACACACTCCCACACTTGCAAAACTCTTAAATACAATAGAAACTGGCATCAGAAGCCTTACAGAAAGATACTCAAACGAGAAATGAAAAGATACACAATTGGAATAGTAAAGATACGGAAATGATGTAAAGATACACAATTGGAATAGTAAAGATACGCAAACGATGTAAAGATACTCAGTTTGAAAGAAACACACTCCCACACATGCAAAACTCTCAAATACAATAGAAACTCGCATCAGAAGCCTTACAGAAAGATACTCAAACGAGAAATGAAAAGATACACAATTGGAATAGTAAAGATACGCAAACGATGTAAAGATACACAATTGGAATAGTAAAGATACGCAAACGATGTAAAGATTCTCAGTTTGAAAGAAACACACTCCCACACTTGCAAAACTCTCAAATTCAATAGAAACTCGCATCAGAAAGCCTTACAGAAAGATACTCAAACGAGAAATGAAAAGATACACAATTGGAATAGTAAAGATACGCAAACGATGTAAAGATACTCAGTTTGAAAGAAACACACTCCCACACTTGCAAAACTCTTAAATACAATAGAAACTGGCATCAGAAGCCTTACAGAAAGATACTCAAACGAGAAATGAAAAGATACACAATTGGAATAGTAAAGATACGGAAATGATGTAAAGATACACAATTGGAATAGTAAAGATACGCAAAAGATGTAAAGATACTCAGTTTGAAAGAAACACACTCCCACACATGCAAAACTCTCAAATACAATAGAAACTCGCATCAGAAAGCCTTACAGAAAGATACTCAAACGTAAAATGAAAAGATACACAATTAGAATAGTAAAGATACGCAAACGATGTAAAGATACTCAGTTTGAAAGAAACACACTCCCACACTTGCAAAACTCTCAAATTCAATAGAAACTCGCATCAGAAAGCCTTACAGAAAGATACTGAAATGAGAAATGAAAAAATACACAATTGGAATAGTAAAGGTACGCAAACGATGCAAAGATACACAATTGGAATAGTAAAGATACGCAAACGATGTAAAGATACTCAGTTTGAAAGAAACACACTCCCACACTTGCAAAACTCTCAAATTCAATAGAAACTCGCATCAGAAAGCCTTACAGAAAGATACTGAAACGAGAAATGAAAAAATACACAATTGGAATAGTAAAGATACGCAAACGATGCAAAGATACACAATTGGAATAGTCAAGATACGCAAACGATGTAAAGATACACAATTGGAATAGTAAAGATACGCAAACGATGTAAAGATACTCAGTTTGAAAGAAACACACTCCCACACTTGCAAAACTCTCAAATTCAATAGAAACTCGCATCAGAAAGCCTTACAGAAAGATACTCAAACGAGAAATGAAAAGATACACAATTGGAATAGTAAAGATACGCAAACGATGTAAAGATACTCAGTTTGAAAGAAACACACTCCCACACTTGCAAAACTCTCAAATTCAATAGAAACTCGCATCAGAAAGCCTTACAGAAAGATACTCAAACGAGAAATGAAAAAATACACAATTGGAATAGTAAAGATACGCAAACGATGTAAAGATACTCAGTTTGAAAGAAACACACTCCCACACTTGCAAAACTCTCAAATACAATAGAAACTCGTATCAGAAAGCCTTACAGAAAGATACTCAAACGAGAAATGAAAAGATACACAATTGGAATAGTAAAGATACGCAAACGATGTAAAGATACACAATTGGAATAGTAAAGATACGCAAACGATGTAAAGATACTCAGTTTGAAAGAAACACACTCCCACACTTGCAAAACTCTCAAATACAATAGAAACTCGCATCATAAGCCTTACAGAAAGGTACTCAAACGAGAAATGAAAAGATACACAATTGGAATAGTAAAGATACGCAAACGATGTAAAGATACACAATTGGAATAGTAAAGATACGCAAACGATGTAAAGATACACAATTGGAATAGTAAAGATACGCAAACGATGTAAAGATACTCAGTTTGAAAGAAACACACTCCCACACTTGCAAAACTCTCAAATTCAATAGAAACTCGCATCAGAAAGCCTTACAGAAAGATACTCAAACGAGAAATGAAAAGATACACAATTGGAATAGTAAAGATACGCAAACGATGTAAAGATACTCAGTTTGAAAGAAACACACTCCCACACTTGCAAAACTCTCAAATTCAATAGAAACTCGCATCAGAAAGCCTTACAGAAAGATATTCAAACGAGAAATGAAAAGATACACAATTGGAATAGTAAAGATACGGAAACGATGTAAAGATACTCAGTTTGAAAGAAACACACTCCCAAACTTGCAAAACTCTCAAATACAATAGAAACTCGCATCAGAAGCCTTACAGAAAGATACTCAAACGAGAAATGAAAAGATACACAATTGGAATAGTAAAGATACGGAAACGAAGTAAAGATACACAATTGGAATGGTAAACATACGCAAACGATATAAAGATACTCAGTTTGAAAGAAACACACTACCACACTTGCAAAACTCTCAAATACAATAGAAACTCGCATCAGAAAGCCTTACAGAAAGATACTTAAACGAGAAATGAAAAGATACACAATTGGAATAATAAAGATACGCAAACGATGTAAAGATACTCAGTTTGAAAGAAACACACTCCCACACTTGCAAAACTCTCAAATTCAATAGAAACTCGCATCAGAAGCCATACAGAAAGATACTCAAACGAGAAATGAAAAGATACACAACTGGAATAGTAAAGATACGCAAACGATGTTAAGATACACAATTGGAATAGTAAAGATACGCAAACGATGTAAAGATACTCAGTTTGAAAGAAACACACTCCCACACTTGCAAAACTCTTAAATACAATAGAAACTGGCATCAGAAGCCTTACAGAAAGATACTCAAACGAGAAATGAAAAGATACACAATTGGAATAGTAAAGATACGGAAATGATGTAAAGATACACAGTTGGAATAGTAAAGATACGCAAACGATGTAAAGATACTCAGTTTGAAAGAAACACACTCCCACACATGCAAAACTCTCAAATACAATAGAAACTCGCATCAGAAGCCTTACAGAAAGATACTCAAACGAGAAATGAAAAGATACACAATTGGAATAGTAAAGATACGCAAACGATGTAAAGATACTCAGTTTGAAAGAAACACACTCCCACACTTGCAAAACTCTCAAATTCAATAGAAACTCGCATCAGAAAGCCTTACAGAAAGATACTCAAACGTAAAATGAAAAGATACACAATTAGAATAGTAAAGATACGCAAACGATATAAAGATACTCAGTTTGAAAGAAACACACTCCCACACTTGCAAAACTCTCAAATTCAATAGAAACTCGCATCAGAAAGCCTTACAGAAAGATATTCAAACGAGAAATGAAAAGATACACAATTGGAATAGTAAAGATACGGAAACGATGTAAAGATACTCAGTTTGAAAGAAACACACTCCCAAACTTGCAAAACTCTCAAATACAATAGAAACTCGCATCATAAGCCTTACAGAAAGGTACTCAAACGAGAAATGAAAAGATACACAATTGGAATAGTAAAGATACGCAAACGATGTAAAGATACACAATTGGAATAGTAAAGATACGCAAACGATGTAAAGATACTCAGTTTGAAAGAAACACACTCCCACACTTGCAAAACTCTCAAATTCAATAGAAACTCGCATCAGAAAGCCTTACAGAAAGATATTTAAACGAGAAATGAAAAGATACACAATTGGAATAGTAAAGATACGGAAACGATGTAAAGATACTCAGTTTGAAAGAAACACACTCCCAAATTTGCAAAACTCTCAAATACAATAGAAACTCGCATCAGAAGCCTTACAGAAAGATACTCAAACGAGAAATGAAAAGATACACAATTGGAATAGTAAAGATACGGAAACGAAGTAAAGATACACAATTGGAATGGTAAACATACGCAAACGATATAAAGATACTCAGTTTGAAAGAAACACACTACCACACTTGCAAAACTCTCAAATACAATAGAAACTCGCATCAGAAAGCCTTACAGAAAGATACTTAAACGAGAAATGAAAAGATACACAATTGGAATAATAAAGATACGCAAACGATGTAAAGATACTCAGTTTGAAAGAAACACACTCCCACACTTGCAAAACTCTCAAATTCAATAGAAACTCGCATCAGAAGCCATACAGAAAGATACTCAAACGAGAAATGAAAAGATACACAACTGGAATAGTAAAGATACGCAAACGATGTAAAGATACACAATTGGAATAGTAAAGATACGCAAACGATGTAAAGATACTCAGTTTGAAAGAAACACACTCCCACACATGCAAAACTCTCAAATACAATAGAAACTCGCATCAGAAGCCTTACAGAAAGATACTCAAACGAGAAATGAAAAGATACACAATTGGAATAGTAAAGATACGCAAACGATGTAAAGATACTCAGTTTGAAAGAAACACACTCCCACACTTGCAAAACTCTCAAATTCAATAGAAACTCGCATCAGAAAGCCTTACAGAAAGATACTCAAACGTAAAATGAAAAGATACACAATTAGAATAGTAAAGATACGCAAACGATATAAAGATACTCAGTTTGAAAGAAACACACTCCCACACTTGCAAAACTCTCAAATTCAATAGAAACTCGCATCAGAAAGCCTTACAGAAAGATACTCAAACGAGAAATGAAAAGATACACAATTGGAATAGTAAAGATACGAAAACGATGTAAAGATACACAATTGGAATAGTAAAGATACGCAAACGATGTAAAGATACTCAGTTTGAAAGAAACACACTACCACACTTGCAAAACTCTCAAATACAATAGAAACTCGCATCAGAAAGCCTTACAGAAAGATACTTAAACGAGAAATGAAAAGATACACAATTGGAATAGTAAAGATACGCAAACGATGTAAAGATACTCCGTTTGAAAGAAACACACTACCACACTTGCAAAACTCTCAAATACAATAGAAACTCGCATCAGAAAGCCTTACAGAAAGATACTTAAACGAGAAATGAAAAGATACACAATTGGAATAGTAAAGATACGCAAACGATGTAAAGATACTCAGTTTGAAAGAAACACACTCCCACACTTGCAAAACTCTCAAATTCAATAGAAACTCGCATCAGAAAGCCTTACAGAAAGATATTCAAACGAGAAATGAAAAGATACACAATTGGAATAGTAAAGATACGGAAACGATGTAAAGATACTCAGTTTGAAAGAAACACACTCCCAAACTTGCAAAACTCTCAAATACAATAGAAACTCGCATCAGAAGCCTTACAGAAAGATACTCAAACGAGAAATGAAAAGATACACAATTGGAATAGTAAAGATACGGAAACGAAGTAAAGATACACAATTGGAATGGTAAACATACGCAAACGATATAAAGATACTCAGTTTGAAAGAAACACACTACCACACTTGCAAAACTCTCAAATACAATAGAAACTCGCATCAGAAAGCCTTACAGAAAGATACTTAAACGAGAAATGAAAAGATACACAATTGGAATAATAAAGATACGCAAACGATGTAAAGATACTCAGTTTGAAAGAAACACACTCCCACACTTGCAAAACTCTCAAATTCAATAGAAACTCGCATCAGAAGCCATACAGAAAGATACTCAAACGAGAAATGAAAAGATACACAACTGGAATAGTAAAGATACGCAAACGATGTTAAGATACACAATTGGAATAGTAAAGATACGCAAACGATGTAAAGATACTCAGTTTGAAAGAAACACACTCCCACACTTGCAAAACTCTTAAATACAATAGAAACTGGCATCAGAAGCCTTACAGAAAGATACTCAAACGAGAAATGAAAAGATACACAATTGGAATAGTAAAGATACGGAAATGATGTAAAGATACACAATTGGAATAGTAAAGATACGCAAACGATGTAAAGATACTCAGTTTGAAAGAAACACACTCCCACACATGCAAAACTCTCAAATACAATAGAAACTCGCATCAGAAGCCTTACAGAAAGATACTCAAACGAGAAATGAAAAGATACACAATTGGAATAGTAAAGATACGCAAACGATGTAAAGATACTCAGTTTGAAAGAAACACACTCCCACACTTGCAAAACTCTCAAATTCAATAGAAACTCGCATCAGAAAGCCTTACAGAAAGATACTCAAACGTAAAATGAAAAGATACACAATTAGAATAGTAAAGATACGCAAACGATATAAAGATACTCAGTTTGAAAGAAACACACTCCCACACTTGCAAAACTCTCAAATTCAATAGAAACTCGCATCAGAAAGCCTTACAGAAAGATACTCAAACGAGAAATGAAAAGATACACAATTGGAATAGTAAAGATACGCAAACGATGTAAAGATACACAATTGGAATAGTAAAGATACGCAAACGATGTAAAGATACTCAGTTTGAAAGAAACACACTCCCACACTTGCAAAACTCTCAAATACAATAGAAACTCGCATCATAAGCCTTACAGAAAGGTACTCAAACGAGAAATGAAAAGATACACAATTGGAATAGTAAAGATACGCAAACGATGTAAAGATACACAATTGGAATAGTAAAGATACGCAAACGATGTAAAGATACTCAGTTTGAAAGAAACACACTCCCACACTTGCAAAACTCTCAAATTCAATAGAAACTCGCATCAGAAAGCCTTACAGAAAGATATTTAAACGAGAAATGAAAAGATTCACAATTGGAAAAGTAAAGATACGGAAACGATGTAAAGATACACAATTGGAAAAGTAAAGATACGCAAACGATGTAAAGATACTCAGTTTGAAAGAAACACACTCCCACACTTGGAAAACTCTCAAATAAAATAGAAACTCGCATCAGAAGCCATACAGAAAGATACTTAAACGAGAAATGAAAAGATACACAACTGGAATAGTAAGGATACGCAAACGATGTAAAGATACACAATTGCAATAGTAAAGATACGCAAACAATGTAAAGATACTCAGTTTGAAAGAAACACACTCCCACACTTGCAAAACTCTCAAATTCAATAGAAACTCGCATCAGAAAGCCTTACAGAAAGATACTCAAACGAGAAATGAAAAGATACACAATTGGAATAGTAAAGATACGAAAACGATGTAAAGATACACAATTGGAATAGTAAAGATACGCAAATGATGTAAAGATACTCAGTTTGAAAGAAACACACTACCACACTTGCAAAACTCTCAAATACAATAGAAACTCGCATCAGAAAGCCTTACAGAAAGATACTTAAACGAGAAATGAAAAGATACACAATTGGAATAGTAAAGATACGCAAACGATGTAAAGATACTCCGTTTGAAAGAAACACACTCCCACACTTGCAAAATTCACAAATACAATAGAAACTCGCATCAAAAGCCATACAGAAAGATACTCAAACGAGAAATGAAAAGATACACAACTGGAATAGTAAAGATACGCAAACGATGTAAAGATACTCAGTTTGAAAGAAACACACTCCCACACTTGAAAATCTCTCAAATTCAATAGAAACTCGCATCAGAAAGCCTTACAGAAAGATACTCAAACGAGAAATGAAAAGATACACAATTGGAATAGTAAAGATACGCAAACGATGTAAAGATACACAATTGGAATAGTAAAGATACGCAAACGATGTAAAGATACTCAGTTTGAAAGAAACACACTCCCACACTTGCAAAACTCTCAAATTCAATAGAAACTCGCATCAGAAAGCCTTACAGAAAGATACTCAAACGAGAAATGAAAAGATACACAATTGGAAAAGTAAAGATACGGAAACGATGTAAAGATACACAATTGGAAAAGTAAAGATACGCAAACGATGTAAAGATACTCAGTTTGAAAGAAACACACTCCCACACTTGGAAAACTCTCAAATAAAATAGAAACTCGCATCAGAAGCCATACAGAAAGATACTTAAACGAGAAATGAAAAGATACACAACTGGAATAGTAAGGATACGCAAACGATGTAAAGATACACAATTGCAATAGTAAAGATACGCAAACAATGTAAAGATACTCAGTTTGAAAGAAACACACTCCCACACTTGCAAAACTCTCAAATTCAATAGAAACTCGCATCAGAAAGCCTTACAGAAAGATACTCAAACGAGAAATGAAAAGATACACAATTGGAATAGTAAAGATACGAAAACGATGTAAAGATACACAATTGGAATAGTAAAGATACGCAAACGATGTAAAGATACTCAGTTTGAAAGAAACACACTCCCACACTTGCAAAACTCTCAAATACAATAGAAACTCGCATCAGAAGCCTTACAGAAAGATACTCAGTTTGAAAGAAACACACTCCCACACTTGCAAAACTCTCAAATACAATAGAAACTCGCATCAGAAGCCTTACAGAAAGATACTCAAACGAGAAATGAAAAGATACATAATTGGAATAGTAAAGATACGCAAACGATGTAAAGATACACAATTGGAATAGTAAAGATACGCAAACGATGTAAAGATACTCAGTTTGAAAGAAACACACTCCCACACTTGCAAAACTCTCAAATACAATAGAAACTCGCATCAGAAGCCTTACAGAAAGATACTCAAACGAGAAATGAAAAGATACACAATTGGAATAGTAAAGATACGCAAACGATGTAAAGATACACAATTGGAATAGTAAAGATACGCAAACGATGTAAAGATACTCAGTTTGAAAGAAACACAGTCCCACACTTGCAAAACTCTCAAATACAATAGAAACTCGCATCGGAAGCCTTACAGAAAGATACTCAAACGAGAAATGAAAAGATACACAATTGGAATAGTAAAGATACGCAAACGATGTAAAGATACACAATTGGAATAGTAAAGATACGCAAACGATGTAAAGATACTCAATTGGAATAGTAAAGATACGCAAACGATGTAAAGATACTCAATTTGAAAGAAACACACTCCCACACTTGCAAAACTCTTAAATACAATAGAAACTCGCATCAGCAGCCTTACAGAAAGATACTCAAACGAGAAATGAAAAGATACACAATTGGAATAGTAAAGATACGCAAACGATGTAAAGATACACAATTGGAATAGTAAAGATACGCAAACGATGTAAAGATACTCAGTTTGAAAGAAACACACTCCCACACTTGCAAAACTCTCAAATTCAATAGAAACTCGCATCAGAAAGCCTTACAGAAAGATACTCAAACGAGAAATGAAAAGATACACAATTGGAATAGTAAAGATACGGAAACGATGTAAAGATACACAATTGGAATAGTAAAGATACGCAAACGATGTAAAGATACTCAGTTTGAAAGAAACACACTCCCACACTTTGCAAAACTCTCAAATACAATAGAAACTCGCATCAGAAAGTCTTACAGAAAGAGACTAAAACGAGAAATGAAAAGATACAAAATTGGAATAGTAAAGATACGAGAAATGAAAAGATACACAATTGGAATAGTGAAGATACGCAAACGATGTAAAGATACTCAGTTTGAAAGAAACACACTCCCACACTTGCAAAACTCTCAAATTCAATAGAAACTCGCATCACAAAGCCTTACAGAACGATACTCAAACGAGAAATGAAAAAATACACAATTGGAATAGTAAAGATACGCAAACGATGTAAAGATACACAATTGGAATAGTAAAGATACGCAAACGATGTAAAGATACACAATTGGAATAGTAAAGATACGGAAACAATGTAAAGATACACAATTGGAATAGTAAACATACGCAAACGATGTAAAGATACTCAGTTTGAAAGAAACACACTCCCACACTTGCAAAACTCTTAAATACAATAGAAACTCGCATCAGAAAGCCTTACAGAAAGATACTCAAACGAGAAATGAAAAGATACACAATTGGAATAGTAAAGATACGCAAACGATGTAAAGATACACAATTGGAATAGTAAAGATACGCAAACGATGTAAAGATACACAATTGGAATAGTAAAGATACGCAAACGATGTAAAGATACTCAGTTTGAAAGAAACACACTCCCACACTTGCAAAACTCTCAAATACAATTGAAACTCGCATCAGAAGCCTTACAGAAAGATACTCAAACGAGAAATGAAAAGATACACAATTGGAATAGTAAAGATACGCAAACGATGTAAAGATACACAATTGGAATAGTAAAGATACGCAAACGATGTAAAGATACTCAATTGGAATAGTAAAGATACGCAAACGATGTAAAGATACTCAGTTTGAAAGAAACACACTCCCACACTTGCAAAACTCTCAAATACAATAGAAACTCGCATCAGAAGCCTTACAGAAAGATACTCAAACGAGAAATGAAAAGATACACAATTGGAATAGTAAAGATACGCAAACGATGTAAAGATACACAATTGGAATAGTAAAGATACGCAAACGATGTAAAGATACTCAATTGGAATAGTAAAGATACGCAAACGATGTAAAGATACTCAATTTGAAAGAAACACACTCCCACACTTGCAAAACTCTTAAATACAATAGAAACTCGCATCAGCAGCCTTACAGAAAGATACTCAAACGAGAAATGAAAAGATACACAATTGGAATAGTAAAGATACGCAAACGATGTAAAGATACACAATTGGAATAGTAAAGATACGCAAACGATGTAAAGATACTCAGTTTGAAAGAAACACACTCCCACACTTGCAAAACTCTCAAATTCAATAGAAACTCGCATCAGAAAGCCTTACAGAAAGATACTCAAACGAGAAATGAAAAGATACACAATTGGAATAGTAAAGATACGGAAACGATGTAAAGATACACAATTGGAATAGTAAAGATACGCAAACGATGTAAAGATACTCAGTTTGAAAGAAACACACTCCCACACTTTGCAAAACTCTCAAATACAATAGAAACTCGCATCAGAAGCCTTACAGAAAGATACTCAAACGAGAAATGAAAAGATACACAATTGGAATAGTAAAGATACGCAAACGATGTAAAGATACTCAGTTTGAAAGAAACACACTCCCACACTTGCAAAACTCTCAAATTCAATAGAAACTCGCATCAGAAAGCCTTACAGAAAGTACTCAAACGAGAAATAAAAAGATACACAATTGGAATAGTAAAGTTAGGCAAACGATGTAAAGATACACAATTGGAATAGTAAAGATACGCAAACGATGTAAAGATACTCAGTTTGAAAGAAACATACTCCCACACTTGCAAAACTCTCAAATACAATAGAAACTCGCATCAGAAGCCTTACAGAAAGATACTCAAACGAGAAATGAAAAGATACACAATTGGAATAGTAAAGATACGCAAACGATGTAAAGATACTCAGTTTGAAAGAAACACACTCCCACACTTGCAAAACTCTCAAATTCAATAGAAACTCGCATCAGAAAGCCTTACAGAAAGTACTCAAACGAGAAATGAAAAGATACACAATTGGAATAGTAAAGTTAGGCAAACGATGTAAAGATACACAATTGGAATAGTAAAGATACGCAAACGATGTAAAGATACTCAGTTTGAAAGAAAGACACTCCCACACTTGCAAAACTCTCAAATACAATAGAAACTCGCATCAGAAGCCTTACAGAAAGATACTCAAACGAAAAATAAAAAGATACACAATTGGAATAGTAAAGATACGCAAACGATGTAAAGATACACTATTGGAATAGTAAAGATACGCAAACGATGTAAAGATACTCAGTTTGAAGGAAACACACTCCCACACTTGCAAAACTCTCAAATACAATAGAAACTCGCATCAGAAGCCTTACAGAAAGATACTCAAACGAGAAATGAAAAGATAAACAATTGGAATAGTAAAGATACGCAAACGATGTAAAGATACACAATTGGAATTGTAAAGATACGCAAACGATGTAAAGATACTCAGTTTGAAAGAAACACACTCCCACACTTGCAAAACTCTCAAATTCAATAGAAACTCGCATCAGAAAGCCTTACAGAAAGATACTGAAACGAGAAATGAAAAGATACACAATTGGAATAGTAAAGATACGCAAACGATGTAAAGATACTCAGTTTGAAAGAAACACACTCCCACACTTGCAAAAACTCTCAAATACAATAGAAACTCGCATCAGAAAGCCTTACAGAAAGAGACTCAAACGAGAAATGAAAAGATACTCAATTGGAATAGTAAAGATACGCAAACGATGTAAAGATACACAATTGGAATAGTAAAGATACGGAAACGATGTAAAGATACACAATTGGAATAGTAAAGATACGCAAACGAGAAATGAAAAGATATACAATTGGAATAGTAAAGATACGCAAACGATGTAAAGATACTCAGTTTGAAGGAAACACACTCCCACACTTGCAAAACTCTCAAATAAAATAGAAACTCGCATCAGAAGCCTTACAGAAAGATACTCAAACGAGAAATGAAAAGATACACAATTGGAATAGTAAAGATACGCAAACGATGTAAAGATACACAATTAGAATTGTAAAGATACGCAAACGATGTACAGATACTCAGTTTGAAAGAAACACACTCCCACACTTGCAAAACTCTCAAATACAATAGAAACTCCCATCAGAAGCCTTACAGAAAGATACTCAAACGAGAAATGAAAAGATACACAATTGGAATATTAAAGATACGCAAACGATGTAAAGATACACAATTGGAATAGTAAAGATACGCAAACGATGTAAAGATACTCTGTTTGAAAGAAACACACTCCCACACTTGCAAAACTCTCAAATTCAATAGAAACTCGCATCAGAAAGCCTTACAGAAAGATACTCAAACGAGAAATGAAAAGATACACAATTGGAATAGTAAAGATATGGAAACGATGTAAAGATACACAATTGGAATAGTAAAGATACGCAAACGATGTAAAGATACTCAGTTTGAAAGAAACACACTCCCACACTTGCAAAACTCTCAAATACAATAGAAACTCGCATCAGAAGCCTTACAGAAAGATACTCAAACGAGAAATGAAAAGATACACAATTGGAATAGTAAAGATACGCAAACGATGTAAAGATACTCAGTTTGAAAGAAACACACTCCCACACTTGCAAAACTCTCAAATTCAATAGAAACTCGCATCAGAAAGCCTTACAGAAAGTACTCAAACGAGAAATGAAAAGATACACAATTGGAATAGTAAAGTTAGGCAAACGATGTAAAGATACACAATTGGAATAGTAAAGATACGCAAACGATGTAAAGATACTCAGTTTGAAAGAAACACACTCCCACACTTGCAAAACTCTGAAATTCAATAGAAACTCGCATCAGAAAGCCTTACAGAAAGATACTCAAACGAGAAATGAAAAGATACACAATTGGAATAGTAAAGATACGCAAACGATGTAAAGATACACAATTGGAATAGTAAAGATACGCAAACGATGTAAAGATACACAATTGGAATAGTAAAGATACGCAAACGATGTAAAGATACTCAGTTTGAAAGAAACACACTCCCACACTTGCAAAACTCTCAAATACAATAGAAACTCGCATCAGAAGCCTTACAGAAAGATACTCAAACGAGAAATGAAAAGATACACAATTGGAATAGTAAAGATACGCAAACGATGTAAAGATACACAATTGGAATAGTAAAGATACGCAAACGATGTAAAGATACTCAATTGGAATAGTAAAGATACGCAAACGATGTAAAGATACTCAGTTTGAAAGAAACACACTCCCACACTTGCAAAACTCTCAAATACAATAGAAACTCGCATCAGAAGGCCTTACAGAAAGTACTCAAACGAGAAATAAAAAGATACACAATTGGAATAGTAAAGATACGCAAACGAGAAATGAAAAGATACACAATTGGAATAGTAAACATACGCAAACGATGTAAAGATACTCAGTTTGAAGGAAACACACTCCCACACTTGCAAAACTCTCAAATAAAATAGAAACTCGCATCAGAAGCCTTACAGAAAGATACTCAAACGAGAAATGAAAAGATACACAATTGGAATAGTAAAGATACGCAAACGATGTAAAGATACACAATTGGAATTGTAAAGATACGCAAACGATGTACAAATACTCAGTTTGAAAGAAACACACTCCCACACTTGCAAAACTCTCAAATACAATAAAAACTCCCATCAGAAGCCTTACAGAAAGATACTCAAACGAGAAATGAAAAGATACACAATTGGAATATTAAAGATACGCAAACGATGTAAAGATACACAATTGGAATAGTAAAGATACGCAAACGATGTAAAGATACTCAGTTTGAAAGAAACACACTCCCACACTTGCAAAACTCTCAAATTCAATAGAAACTCGCATCAGAAAGCCTTACAGAAAGATACTCAAACGAGAAATGAAAAGATACACAATTGGAATAGTAAAGATATGGAAACGATGTAAAGATACACAATTGGAATAGTAAAGATACGCAAACGATGTAAAGATACTCAGTTTGAAAGAAACACACTCCCACACTTGCAAAACTCTCAAATACAATAGAAACTCGCATCAGAAGCCTTACAGAAAGATACTCAAACGAGAAATGAAAAGATACACAATTGGAATAGTAAAGATACGCAAACGATGTAAAGATACTCAGTTTGAAAGAAACACACTCCCACACTTGCAAAACTCTCAAATTCAATAGAAACTCGCATCAGAAAGCCTTACAGAAAGTACTCAAACGAGAAATGAAAAGATACACAATTGGAATAGTAAAGTTAGGCAAACGATGTAAAGATACACAATTGGAATAGTAAAGATACGCAAACGATGTAAAGATACTCAGTTTGAAAGAAACACACTCCCACACTTGCAAAACTCTCAAATTCAATAGAAACTCGCATCAGAAAGCCTTACAGAAAGTACTCAAACGAGAAATGAAAAGATACACAATTGGAATAGTAAAGTTAGGCAAACGATGTAAAGATACACAATTGGAATAGTAAAGATACGCAAACGATGTAAAGATACTCAGTTTGAAAGAAACACACTCCCACACTTGCAAAACTCTCAAATTCAATAGAAACTCGCATCAGAAAGCCTTACAGAAAGATACTCAAACGAGAAATGAAAAGATACACAATTGGAATAGTAAAGATATGGAAACGATGTAAAGATACACAATTGGAATAGTAAAGATACGCAAACGATGTAAAGATACTCAGTTTGAAAGAAACACACTCCCACACTTGCAAAACTCTCAAATACAATAGAAACTCGCATCAGAAGCCTTACAGAAAGATACTCAAACGAGAAATGAAAAGATACACAATTGGAATAGTAAAGATACGCAAACGATGTAAAGATACTCAGTTTGAAAGAAACACACTCCCACACTTGCAAAACTCTCAAATTCAATAGAAACTCGCATCAGAAAGCCTTACAGAAAGTACTCAAACGAGAAATGAAAAGATACACAATTGGAATAGTAAAGTTAGGCAAACGATGTAAAGATACACAATTGGAATAGTAAAGATACGCAAACGATGTAAAGATACTCAGTTTGAAAGAAACACACTCCCACACTTGCAAAACTCTCAAATTCAATAGAAACTCGCATTAGAAAGCCTTACAGAAAGTACTCAAACGAGAAATGAAAAGATACACAATTGGAATAGTAAAGTTAGGCAAACGATGTAAAGATACACAATTGGAATAGTAAAGATACGCAAACGATGTAAAGATACTCAGTTTGAAAGAAACACACTCCCACACTTGCAAAACTCTTAAATACAATAGAAACTTGCATCAGAAGCCTTACAGAAAGATCCTCAAACGAGAAATGAAAAGATATACAATTGGAATAGTAAAGATACGCAAACGATGTAAAGATACACAATTGGAATAGTAAACATACGCAAACGATGTAAAGATACTCAGTTTGAAAGAAACACACTCCCACACTTGCAAAACTCTCAAATTCAATAGAAACTCGCATCAGAAAGCCTTACAGAAAGATACTCAAACGAGAAATGAAAAGATACACAATTGGAATAGTAAAGATACGCAAACGAAGTAAAGATACACAATTGGAATAGTAAAGATACGGAAATGATGTAAAGATACACAATTGGAATAGTAAAGATACGCAAACGATGTAAAGATACTCAGTTTGAAAGAAACACACTCCCAAACTTGCACAACTCTCAAATACAATAGAAACTCGCATCAGAAGCCGTACAGAAAGATACTCAAACGAGAAATGAAAAGATGCACAATTGGAATAGTAAAGATACGCAAACGATGTAAAGATACACTATTGGAATAGTAAAGATACGCAAACGATGTAAAGATACTCAGTTTGAAGGAAACACACTCCCACACTTGCAAAACTCTCAAATACAATAGAAACTCGCATCAGAAGCCTTACAGAAAGATACTCAAACGAGAAATGAAAAGATAAACAATTGGAATAGTAAAGATACGCAAACGATGTAAAGATACACAATTGGAATTGTAAAGATACGCAAACGATGTAAAGATACTCAGTTTGAAAGAAACACACTCCCACACTTGCAAAACTCTCAAATTCAATAGAAACTCGCATCAGAAAGCCTTACAGAAAGATACTGAAACGAGAAATGAAAAGATACACAATTGGAATAGTAAAGATACGCAAACGATGTAAAGATACTCAGTTTGAAAGAAACACACTCCCACACTTGCAAAACTCTCAAATTCAATAGAAACTCGCATCAGAAAGCCTTACAGAAAGATACTCAAACGAGAAATGAAAAGATACACAATTGGAAAAGTAAAGATACGGAAACGATGTAAAGATACACAATTGGAAAAGTAAAGATACGCAAACGATGTAAAGATACTCAGTTTGAAAGAAACACACTCCCACACTTGGAAAACTCTCAAATAAAATAGAAACTCGCATCAGAAGCCATACAGAAAGATACTTAAACGAGAAATGAAAAGATACACAACTGGAATAGTAAGGATACGCAAACGATGTAAAGATACACAATTGCAATAGTAAAGATACGCAAACAATGTAAAGATACTCAGTTTGAAAGAAACACACTCCCACACTTGCAAAACTCTCAAATTCAATAGAAACTCGCATCAGAAAGCCTTACAGAAAGATACTCAAACGAGAAATGAAAAGATACACAATTGGAATAGTAAAGATACGAAAACGATGTAAAGATACACAATTGGAATAGTAAAGATACGCAAACGATGTAAAGATACTCAGTTTGAAAGAAACACACTCCCACACTTGCAAAACTCTCAAATACAATAGAAACTCGCATCAGAAGCCTTACAGAAAGATACTCAGTTTGAAAGAAACACACTCCCACACTTGCAAAACTCTCAAATACAATAGAAACTCGCATCAGAAGCCTTACAGAAAGATACTCAAACGAGAAATGAAAAGATACATAATTGGAATAGTAAAGATACGCAAACGATGTAAAGATACACAATTGGAATAGTAAAGATACGCAAACGATGTAAAGATACTCAGTTTGAAAGAAACACACTCCCACACTTGCAAAACTCTCAAATACAATAGAAACTCGCATCAGAAGCCTTACAGAAAGATACTCAAACGAGAAATGAAAAGATACACAATTGGAATAGTAAAGATACGCAAACGATGTAAAGATACACAATTGGAATAGTAAAGATACGCAAACGATGTAAAGATACTCAGTTTGAAAGAAACACAGTCCCACACTTGCAAAACTCTCAAATACAATAGAAACTCGCATCAGAAGCCTTACAGAAAGATACTCAAACGAGAAATGAAAAGATACACAATTGGAATAGTAAAGATACGCAAACGATGTAAAGATACACAATTGGAATAGTAAAGATACGCAAACGATGTAAAGATACTCAATTGGAATAGTAAAGATACGCAAACGATGTAAAGATACTCAATTTGAAAGAAACACACTCCCACACTTGCAAAACTCTTAAATACAATAGAAACTCGCATCAGCAGCCTTACAGAAAGATACTCAAACGAGAAATGAAAAGATACACAATTGGAATAGTAAAGATACGCAAACGATGTAAAGATACACAATTGGAATAGTAAAGATACGCAAACGATGTAAAGATACTCAGTTTGAAAGAAACACACTCCCACACTTGCAAAACTCTCAAATTCAATAGAAACTCGCATCAGAAAGCCTTACAGAAAGATACTCAAACGAGAAATGAAAAGATACACAATTGGAATAGTAAAGATACGGAAACGATGTAAAGATACACAATTGGAATAGTAAAGATACGCAAACGATGTAAAGATACTCAGTTTGAAAGAAACACACTCCCACACTTTGCAAAACTCTCAAATACAATAGAAACTCGCATCAGAAAGTCTTACAGAAAGAGACTAAAACGAGAAATGAAAAGATACAAAATTGGAATAGTAAAGATACGAGAAATGAAAAGATACACAATTGGAATAGTGAAGATACGCAAACGATGTAAAGATACTCAGTTTGAAAGAAACACACTCCCACACTTGCAAAACTCTCAAATTCAATAGAAACTCGCATCACAAAGCCTTACAGAACAATACTCAAACGAGAAATGAAAAAATACACAATTGGAATAGTAAAGATACGCAAACGATGTAAAGATACACAATTGGAATAGTAAAGATACGCAAACGATGTAAAGATACACAATTGGAATAGTAAAGATACGGAAACAATGTAAAGATACACAATTGGAATAGTAAACATACGCAAACGATGTAAAGATACTCAGTTTGAAAGAAACACACTCCCACACTTGCAAAACTCTTAAATACAATAGAAACTCGCATCAGAAAGCCTTACAGAAAGATACTCAAACGAGAAATGAAAAGATACACAATTGGAATAGTAAAGATACGCAAACGATGTAAAGATACACAATTGGAAAAGTAAAGATACGCAAACGATGTAAAGATACTCAGTTTGAAAGAAACACACTCTCACACTTGCAAAACTCTCAAATTCAATAGAAACTCGCATCAGAAAGCCTTACAGAAAGATACTCAAACGAGAAATGAAAAGATACACAATTGGAATAGTAAAGATACGCAAACGATGTAAAGATACACAATTGGAATAGTAAAGATACGCAAACGATGTAAAGATACACAATTGGAATAGTAAAGATACGCAAACGATGTAAAGATACTCAGTTTGAAAGAAACACACTCCCACACTTGCAAAACTCTCAAATACAATAGAAACTCGCATCAGAAGCCTTACAGAAAGATACTCAAACGAGAAATGAAAAGATACACAATTGGAATAGTAAAGATACGCAAACGATGTAAAGATACACAATTGGAATAGTAAAGATACGCAAACGATGTAAAGATACTCAATTGGAATAGTAAAGATACGCAAACGATGTAAAGATACTCAGTTTGAAAGAAACACACTCCCACACTTGCAAAACTCTCAAATACAATAGAAACTCGCATCAGAAGCCTTACAGAAAGATACTCAAACGAGAAATGAAAAGATACACAATTGGAATAGTAAAGATACGCAAACGATGTAAAGATACTCAGTTTGAAAGAAACACACTCCCACACTTGCAAAACTCTTAAATACAATAGAAACTCGCATCAGCAGCCTTACAGAAAGATACTCAAACGAGAAATGAAAAGATACACAATTGGAATAGTAAAGATACGCAAACGATGTAAAGATACACAATTGGAATAGTAAAGATACGCAAACGATGTAAAGATACTCAGTTTGAAAGAAACACACTCCCACACTTGCAAAACTCTGAAATTCAATAGAAACTCGCATCAGAAAGCCTTACAGAAAGATACTCAAACGAGAAATGAAAAGATACACAATTGGAATAGTAAAGATACGCAAACGATGTAAAGATACACAATTGGAATAGTAAAGATACGCAAACGATGTAAAGATACACAATTGGAATAGTAAAGATACGCAAACGATGTAAAGATACTCAGTTTGAAAGAAACACACTCCCACACTTGCAAAACTCTCAAATACAATAGAAACTCGCATCAGAAGCCTTACAGAAAGATACTCAAACGAGAAATGAAAAGATACACAATTGGAATAGTAAAGATACGCAAACGATGTAAAGATACACAATTGGAATAGTAAAGATACGCAAACGATGTAAAGATACTCAATTGGAATAGTAAAGATACGCAAACGATGTAAAGATACTCAGTTTGAAAGAAACACACTCCCACACTTGCAAAACTCTCAAATACAATAGAAACTCGCATCAGAAGGCCTTACAGAAAGTACTCAAACGAGAAATAAAAAGATACACAATTGGAATAGTAAAGATACGCAAACGAGAAATGAAAAGATACACAATTGGAATAGTAAACATACGCAAACGATGTAAAGATACTCAGTTTGAAGGAAACACACTCCCACACTTGCAAAACTCTCAAATAAAATAGAAACTCGCATCAGAAGCCTTACAGAAAGATACTCAAACGAGAAATGAAAAGATACACAATTGGAATAGTAAAGATACGCAAACGATGTAAAGATACACAATTGGAATTTTAAAGATACGCAAACGATGTACAAATACTCAGTTTGAAAGAAACACACTCCCACACTTGCAAAACTCTCAAATACAATAAAAACTCCCATCAGAAGCCTTACAGAAAGATACTCAAACGAGAAATGAAAAGATACACAATTGGAATATTAAAGATACGCAAACGATGTAAAGATACACAATTGGAATAGTAAAGATACGCAAACGATGTAAAGATACTCAGTTTGAAAGAAACACACTCCCACACTTGCAAAACTCTCAAATACAATAGAAACTCGCATCAGAAGCCTTACAGAAAGATACTCAAACGAGAAATGAAAAGATACACAATTGGAATAGTAAAGATACGCAAACGATGTAAAGATACTCAGTTTGAAAGAAACACACTCCCACACTTGCAAAACTCTCAAATTCAATAGAAACTCGCATCAGAAAGCCTTACAGAAAGTACTCAAACGAGAAATGAAAAGATACACAATTGGAATAGTAAAGTTAGGCAAACGATGTAAAGATACACAATTGGAATAGTAAAGATACGCAAACGATGTAAAGATACTCAGTTTGAAAGAAACACACTCCCACACTTGCAAAACTCTCAAATTCAATAGAAACTCGCATTAGAAAGCCTTACAGAAAGTACTCAAACGAGAAATGAAAAGATACACAATTGGAATAGTAAAGTTAGGCAAACGATGTAAAGATACACAATTGGAATAGTAAAGATACGCAAACGATGTAAAGATACTCAGTTTGAAAGAAACACACTCCCACACTTGCAAAACTCTTAAATACAATAGAAACTTGCATCAGAAGCCTTACAGAAAGATCCTCAAACGAGAAATGAAAAGATATACAATTGGAATAGTAAAGATACGCAAACGATGTAAAGATACACAATTGGAATAGTAAACATACGCAAACGATGTAAAGATACTCAGTTTGAAAGAAACACACTCCCACACTTGCAAAACTCTCAAATTCAATAGAAACTCGCATCAGAAAGCCTTACAGAAAGATACTCAAACGAGAAATGAAAAGATACACAATTGGAATAGTAAAGATACGCAAACGAAGTAAAGATACACAATTGGAATAGTAAAGATACGGAAATGATGTAAAGATACACAATTGGAATAGTAAAGATACGCAAACGATGTAAAGATACTCAGTTTGAAAGAAACACACTCCCAAACTTGCACAACTCTCAAATACAATAGAAACTCGCATCAGAAGCCGTACAGAAAGATACTCAAACGAGAAATGAAAAGATACAAATTGGAATAGTAAAGATACGCAAACGAAGTAAAGATACACAATTGGAATAGTAAACATACGCAAACGATGTAAAGATACTCAGTTTAGAAGAAACACACTCCCACACTTGCAAAACTCTTAAATACAATAGAAACTCGCATCAGAAAGCCTTACAGAAAGATACTCAAACGAGAAATGAAAAGATATACAATTGGAATAGTAAAGATACGCAAACGATGTAAAGATACACAATTGGAATAGTAAACATACGCAAACGATGTAAAGATACTCAGTTTGAAAGAAACACACTCCCACACTTGCAAAACTCTCAAATTCAATAGAAACTCGCATCAGAAAGCCTTACAGAAAGATACTCAAAAGAGAAGTGAAAAGATACACAATTGGAATAGTAAAGATACGCAAACGATGTAAAGATACTCAGTTTGAAAGAAACACACTCCCAAACTTGCAAAACTCTCAAATACAATAGAAACTCGCATCAGAAGCCTTACAGAAAGATACTCAAACGAGAAATGAAAAGATACACAATTGGAATAGTAAAGATACGCAAACGAAGTAAAGATACACAATTGGAATAGTAAACATACGCAAACGATGTAAAGATACTCAGTTTGAAAGAAACACATTCCCACACTTGCAAAACTCTTAAATACAATAGAAACTCGCATCAGCAGCCTTACAGAAAGATACTCAAACGAGAAATGAAAAGATACACAATTGGAATAGTAAAGATACGCAAACGATGTAAAGATACACAATTGGAGTAGTAAAGATACGCAAACGATGTAAAGATACTCAGTTTGAAAGAAACACACTCCCACACTTGCAAAACTCTCAAATTCAATAGAAACTCGCATCAGAAAGCCTTACAGAAAGATACTCAAACGAGAAATGAAAAGATACACAATTGGAATAGTAAAGATACGGAAACGATGTAAAGATACACAATTGGAATAGTAAAGATACGCAAACGATGTAAAGATACTCAGTTTGAAAGAAAGACACTCCCACACTTGCAAAACTCTCAAATACAATAGAAACTCGCATCAGAAGCTTTACAGAAAGATACTCAAACGAAAAATAAAAAGATACACAATTGGAATAGTAAAGATACGCAAACGATGTAAAGATACACTATTGGAATAGTAAAGATACGCAAACGATGTAAAGATACTCAGTTTGAAGGAAACACACTCCCACACTTGCAAAACTCTCAAATACAATAGAAACTCGCATCAGAAGCCTTACAGAAAGATACTCAAACGAGAAATGAAAAGATAAACAATTGGAATAGTAAAGATACGCAAACGATGTAAAGATACACAATTGGAATTGTAAAGATACGCAAACGATGTAAAGATACTCAGTTTGAAAGAAACACACTCCCACACTTGCAAAACTCTCAAATTCAATAGAAACTCGCATCAGAAAGCCTTACAGAAAGATACTGAAACGAGAAATGAAAAGATACACAATTGGAATAGTAAAGATACGCAAACGATGTAAAGATACTCAGTTTGAAAGAAACACACTCCCACACTTGCAAAACTCTCAAATACAATAGAAACTCGCATCAGAAAGCCTTACAGAAAGAGACTCAAACGAGAAATGAAAAGATACTCAATTGGAATAGTAAAGATACGCAAACGATGTAAAGATACACAATTGGAATAGTAAAGATACGGAAACGATGTAAAGATACACAATTGGAATAGTAAAGATACGCAAACGAGAAATGAAAAGATACACAATTGGAATAGTAAAGATACGCAAACGATGTAAAGATACTCAGTTTGAAGGAAACACACTCCCACACTTGCAAAACTCTCAAATAAAATAGAAACTCGCATCAGAAGCCTTACAGAAAGATACTCAAACGAGAAATGAAAAGATACACAATTGGAATAGTAAAGATACGCAAACGATGTAAAGATACACAATTGGAATTGTAAAGATACGCAAACGATGTACAGATACTCAGTTTGAAAGAAACACACTCCCACACTTGCAAAACTCTCAAATACAATAGAAACTCCCATCAGAAGCCTTACAGAAAGATACTCAAACGAGAAATGAAAAGATACACAATTGGAATAGTAAAGATACGCAAACGATGTAAAGATACACAATTGGAATAGTAAAGATACGCAAACGATGTAAAGATACTCAGTTTGAAAGAAACACACTCCCACACTTGCAAAACTCTCAAATTCAATAGAAACTCGCATCAGAAAGCCTTACAAAAATATACTCAAACGAGAAATGAAAAGATACACAATTGGAATAGTAAAGATACGCAAACGATGTAAAGATACTCAGTTTGAAAGAAACACACTCCCACACTTGCAAAACTCTCAAATACAATAGAAACTCGCATCAGAAAGCCTTACAGAAAGAGACTCAAACGAGAAATGAAAAGATATTCAATTGGAATAGTAAAGATACGCAAACGATGTAAAGATACACAATTGGAATAGTAAAGATACGGAAACGATGTAAAGATACACAATTGGAATAGTAAAGATACGCAAACGATGTAAAGATACTCAGTTTGAAAGAAACACACTCCCACACTTGCAAAACTCTCAAATACAATAGAAACTCGCATCAGATGCCTTACAGAAAGATACTCAAACGAGAAATGAAAAGATACACAATTGGAATAGTAAGGATACGCAAACGATGTAAAGATACTCAGTTTGAAAGAAACACACTCCCACACTTGCAAAACTCTCAAATACAATAGAAACTCGCATCAGAAGCCTTACAGAAAGATACTCAAACGAGAAATGAAAAGATACTCAATTGGAATAGTAAAGATACGCAAACGATGTAAAGATACACAATTGGAATTGTAAAGATACGCAAACGATGTACAGATACTCAGTTTGAAAGAAACACACTCCCACACTTGCAAAACTCTCAAATACAATAGAAACTCCCATCAGAAGCCTTACAGAAAGATACTCAAACGAGAAATGAAAAGATACACAATTGGAATAGTAAAGATACGCAAACGATGTAAAGATACACAATTGGAATAGTAAAGATACGCAAACGATGTAAAGATACTCAGTTTGAAAGAAACACACTCCCACACTTGCAAAACTCTCAAATTCAATAGAAACTCGCATCAGAAAGCCTTACAGAAATATACTCAAACGAGAAATGAAAAGATACACAATTGGAATAGTAAAGATACGCAAACGATGTAAAGATACACAATTGGAATAGTAAAGATACGGAAACGATGTAAAGATACACAATTGGAATAGTAAAGATACGCAAACGATGTAAAGATACTCAGTTTGAAAGAAACACACTCCCACACTTGCAAAACTCTTAAATACAATAGAAACTCGCATCAGCAGCCTTACAGAAAGATACTCAAACGAGAAATGAAAAGATACACAATTGGAATAGTAAAGATACGCAAACGATGTAAAGATACACAATTGGAATAGTAAAGATACGCAAACGATGTACAGATACTCAGTTTGAAAGAAACACACTCCCACACTTGCAAAACTCTCAAATACAATAGAAACTCCCATCAGAAGCCTTACAGAAAGATACTCAAACGAGAAATGAAAAGATACACAATTGGAATAGTAAAGATACGCAAACGATGTAAAGATACACAATTGGAATAGTAAAGATACGCAAACGATGTAAAGATACTCAGTTTGAAAGAAACACACTCCCACACTTGCAAAACTCTCAAATTCAATAGAAACTCGCATCAGAAAGCCTTACAGAAATATACTCAAACGAGAAATGAAAAGATACACAATTGGAATAGTAAAGATACGCAAACGATTTAAAGATACACAATTGGAATAGTAAAGATACGCAAACTATGTAAAGATACTCAGTTTGAAAGAAACACACTCCCACACTTGCAAAACTCTCAAATTCAATAGAAACTCGCATCAGAAAGCCTTACAGAAAGATACTCAAACGAGAAATGAAAAGATACACAATTGGAATAGTAAAGATACGCAAACTATGTAAAGATACTCAGTTTGAAAGAAACACACTCCCACACTTGCAAAACTCTCAAATTCAATAGAAACTCGCATCAGAAAGCCTTACAGAAAGATACTCAAACGAGAAATGAAAAGATACACAATTGGAATAGTAAAGATACGCAAACGATGTAAAGATACACAATTGGAATAGTAAAGATACGCAAACGATGTAAAGATACTCAGTTTGAAAGAAACACACTCCCACACTTGCAAAACTCTCAAATACAATAGAAACTCGCATCAGAAGCCTTACAGAAAGATACTCAAACGAGAAATGAAAAGATACACAATTGGAATAGTAAAGATACGCAAACGATGTAAAGATACACAATTGGAATAGTAAAGATACGCAAACGATGTAAAGATACTCAATTGGAATAGTAAAGATACGCAAACGATGTAAAGATACTCAGTTTGAAAGAAACACACTCCCACACTTGCAAAACTCTCAAATACAATAGAAACTCGCATCAGAAGCCATTCAGAAAGATACTCAAACGAGAAATGAAAAGATACACAACTGGAATAGTAAAGATACGCAAACGATGTAAAGATACACAATTGGAATAGTAAAGATACGCAAACGATGTAAAGATACTCAGTTTGAAAGAAACACACTCCCACACTTGCAAAACTCTCAAATTCAATAGAAACTCGCATCAGAAAGTCTTACAGAAAGAGACTAAAACGAGAAATTAAAAGATACACAATTGGAATAGTAAAGATACGAGAAATGAAAAGATACACAATTGGAATAGTGAAGATACGCAAACGATGTAAAGATACTCAGTTTGAAAGAAACACAGTCCCACACTTGCAAAACTCTCAAATTCAATAGAAACTCGCATCACAAAGCCTTACAGAACCATACTCAAACGAGAAATGAAAAAATACACAATTGGAATAGTAAAGATACGCAAACGATGTAAAGATACACAATTGGAATAGTAAAGATACGCAAACGATGTAAAGATACACAATTGGAATAGTAAAGATACGGAAACGATGTAAAGATACACAATTGGAATAGTAAACATACTCAAACGATGTAAAGATACTCAGTTTGAAAGAAACACACTCCCACACTTGCAAAACTCTTAAATACAATAGAAACTCGCATCAGAAAGCCTTACAGAAAGATACTCAAACGAGAAATGAAAAGATACACAATTGGAATAGTAAAGATACGCAAACGATGTAAAGATACACAATTGGAAAAGTAAAGATACGCAAACGATGTAAAGATACTCAGTTTGAAAGAAACACACTCTCACACTTGCAAAACTCTCAAATTCAATAGAAACTCGCATCAGAAAGCCTTACAGAAAGATACTCAAACGAGAAATGAAAAGATACACAATTGGAATAGTAAAGATACGCAAACGATGTAAAGATACTCAGTTTGAAAGAAACACACTCCCACTCTTGCAAAACTCTCAAATACAATAGAAACTCGCATCAGAAGCCATACAGAAAGATACTCAAACGAGAAATGAAAAGATACACAACTGGAATAGTAAGGATACGCAAACGATGTAAATATACTCAGTTTGAAAGAAACACACTCCCACACTTGCTAAACTCTCAAATTCAATAGAAACTCGCATCAGAAAGCCTTACAGAAAGATACTCAAAAGAGAAATGAAAAGATACACAATTTGAATAGTAAAGATACGCAAACGATGTAAAGATACACAATTGGAATAGTAAAGATACGCAAACGATGTAAAGATACACAATTGGAATAGTAAAGATACGCAAACGATGTAAAGATACTTAGTTTGAAAGAAACACACTCCCACACTTGCTAAACTCTCAAATACAATAGAAACTCGCATCAGAAGCCTTACAGAAAGATACTCAAACGAGAAATGAAAAGATACACAATTGGAATAGTAAAGATACGCAAACGATGTAAAGATACACAATTGGAATAGTAAAGATACGCAAACGATGTAAAGATACTAAATTGGAATAGTAAAGATACGCAAACGATGTAAAGATACTCAGTTTGAAAGAAACACACTCCCACACTTGCAAAACTCTCAAATACAATAGAAACTCGCATCAGAAGCCTTACAGAAAGATACTCAAACGAGAAATGAAAAGATACACAATTGGAATAGTAAAGATACGCAAACGATGTAAAGATACACAATTGGAATAGTAAAGATACGCAAACGATGTAAAGATACTCAATTGGAATAGTAAAGATACGCAAACGATGTAAAGATACTCAATTTGAAAGAAACACACTCCCACACTTGCAAAACTCTTAAATACAATAGAAACTCGCATCAGCAGCCTTACAGAAAGATACTCAAACGAGAAATGAAAAGATACACAATTAGAATAGTAAAGATACGCAAACGATGTAAAGATACACAATTGGAATAGTAAAGATACGCAAACGATGTAAAGATACACAATTGGAATAGTAAACATACGCAAACGATGTAAAGATACTCAGTTTGAAAGAAACACATTCCCACACTTGCAAAACTCTTAAATACAATAGAAACTCGCATCAGCAGCCTTACAGAAAGATACTCAAACGAGAAATGAAAAGATACACAATTGGAATAGTAAAGATACGCAAACGATGTAAAGATACACAATTGGAGTAGTAAAGATACGCAAACGATGTAAAGATACTCAGTTTGAAAGAAACACACTCCCACACTTGCAAAACTCTCAAATTCAATAGAAACTCGCATCAGAAAGCCTTACAGAAAGATACTCAAACGAGAAATGAAAAGATACAAAATTGGAATAGTAAAGATACGGAAACGATGTAAAGATACACAATTGGAATAGTAAAGATACGCAAACGATGTAAAGATACTCAGTTTGAAAGAAACACACTCCCACACTTGCAAAACTCTCAAATACAATAGAAACTCGCATCAGAAGCCTTACAGAAAGATACTCAAACGAAAAATAAAAAGATACACAATTGGAATAGTAAAGATACGCAAACGATGTAAAGATACACTATTGGAATAGTAAAGATACGCAAACGATGTAAAGATACTCAGTTTGAAGGAAACACACTCCCACACTTGCAAAACTCTCAAATACAATAGAAACTCGCATCAGAAGCCTTACAGAAAGATACTCAAACGAGAAATGAAAAGATAAACAATTGGAATAGTAAAGATACGCAAACGATGTAAAGATACACAATTGGAATTGTAAAGATACGCAAACGATGTAAAGATACTCAGTTTGAAAGAAACACACTCCCACACTTGCAAAACTCTCAAATTCAATAGAAACTCGCATCAGAAAGCCTTACAGAAAGATACTGAAACGAGAAATGAAAAGATACACAATTGGAATAGTAAAGATACGCAAACGATGTAAAGATACTCAGTTTGAAAGAAACACACTCCCACACTTGCAAAACTCTCAAATACAATAGAAACTCGCATCAGAAAGCCTTACAGAAAGAGACTCAAACGAGAAATGAAAAGATACTCAATTGGAATAGTAAAGATACGCAAACGATGTAAAGATACACAATTGGAATAGTAAAGATACGGAAACGATGTAAAGATACACAATTGGAATAGTAAAGATACGCAAACGAGAAATGAAAAGATACACAATTGGAATAGTAAAGATACGCAAACGATGTAAAGATACTCAGTTTGAAGGAAACACACTCCCACACTTGCAAAACTCTCAAATAAAATAGAAACTCGCATCAGAAGCCTTACAGAAAGATACTCAAACGAGAAATGAAAAGATACACAATTGGAATAGTAAAGATACGCAAACGATGTAAAGATACACAATTGGAATTGTAAAGATACGCAAACGATGTACAGATACTCAGTTTGAAAGAAACACACTCCCACACTTGCAAAACTCTCAAATACAATAGAAACTCCCATCAGAAGCCTTACAGAAAGATACTCAAACGAGAAATGAAAAGATACACAATTGGAATATTAAAGATACGCAAACGATGTAAAGATACACAATTGGAATAGTAAAGATACGCAAACGATGTAAAGATACTCAGTTGGAAAGAAACACACTCCCACACTTGCAAAACTCTCAAATTCAATAGAAACTCGCATCAGAAAGCCTTACAGAAATATACTCAAACGAGAAATGAAAAGATACACAATTGGAATAGTAAAGATACGCAAACGATGTAAAGATACACAATTGGAATAGTAAAGATACGGAAACGATGTAAAGATACACAATTGGAATAGTAAATATACGCAAACGATGTAAAGATACTCAGTTTGAAAGAAACACACTCCCACACTTGCAAAACTCTCAAATACAATAGAAACTCGCATCAGAAAGCCTTACAGAAAGAGACTCAAACGAGAAATGAAAAGATACTCAATTGGAATAGTAAAGATACGCAAACGATGTAAAGATACACAATTGGAATAGTAAAGATACGGAAACGATGTAAAGATACACAATTGGAATAGTAAAGATACGCAAACGAGAAATGAAAAGATACACAATTGGAATAGTAAAGATACGCAAACGATGTAAAGATACTCAGTTTGAAAGAAACACACTCCCACACTTGCAAAACTCTCAAATAAAATAGAAACTCGCATCAGAAGCCTTACAGAAAGATACTCAAACGAGAAATGAAAAGATACACAATTGGAATAGTAAAGATACGCAAACGATGTAAAGATACACAATTGGAATTGTAAAGATACGCAAACGATGTACAGATACTCAGTTTGAAAGAAACACACTCCCACACTTGCAAAACTCTCAAATACAATAGAAACTCCCATCAGAAGCCTTACAGAAAGATACTCAAACGAGAAATGAAAAGATACACAATTGGAATATTAAAGATACGCAAACGATGTAAAGATACACAATTGGAATAGTAAAGATACGCAAACGATGTAAAGATACTCAGTTTGAAAGAAACACACTCCCACACTTGCAAAACTCTCAAATTCAATAGAAACTCGCATCAGAAAGCCTTACAGAAATATACTCAAACGAGAAATGAAAAGATACACAATTGGAATAGTAAAGATACGCAAACGATGTAAAGATACACAATTGGAATAGTAAAGATACGGAAACGATGTAAAGATACACAATTGGAATAGTAAAGATACGCAAACGATGTAAAGATACTCAGTTTGAAAGAAACACACTCCCACACTTGCAAAACTCTCAAATTCAATAGAAACTCGCATCAGAAAGCCTTACAGAAAGATACTGAAACGAGAAATGAAAAGATACACAATTGGAATAGTAAAGATACGCAAACGATGTACAGATACTCAGTTTGAAGGAAACACACTCCCACACTTGCAAAATTCTCAAATACAATAGAAACTCGCATCAGAAGCCTTACAGAAAGATACTCAAACGAGAAATGAAAAGATACTCAATTGGAATAGTAAAGATACACAAACGATGTAAAGATACTCAGTTTGAAAGAAACACACTCCCACACTTGCAAAACTCTCAAATACAATAGACACTCGCATCAGAAGCCTTACAGAAAGATACTCAAACGAGAAATGAAAAGATACACAATTGGAATAGTAAAGATACGCAAATGATGTAAAGATACACAATTGGAATAATAAAGATACGCAAACGATGTAAAGATACTCAGTTTGAAGGAAACACACTCCCACACTTGCAAAACTCTCAAATACAATAGAAACTCGCATCAGAAAGCCTTACAGAAAGATACTCAAACGAGAAATGAAAAGATACTCAATTGGAATAGTAAAGATACACAAACGATGTAAAGATACTCAGTTTGAAGGAAACACACTCCCACACTTGCAAAACTCTCAAATTCAATAGAAACTCGCATCAGAAAGCCTTACAGAAATATACTCAAACGAGAAATGAAAAGATACACAATTGGAATAGTAAAGATACGCAAACGATGTAAAGGTACTCTGTTTGAAAGAAACACACTCCCACACTTGTAAAACTCTCAAATACAATCGAAACTCGCATCAGAAGCCTTACAGAAAGATACTCAAACGAGAAATGAAAAGATACACAATTGGAATAGTAAAGATACGCAAAGGATGTAAAGATACACAATTGGAATAGTAAAGATACGCAAACGATGTAAAGATACACAATTAGAATAGTAAAGATACGGAAACGATGTAAAGATACATAATTGGAATAGTAAAGATACGCAAACGATGTAAAGATACTCAGTTTGAAAGAAACACACTCCCACACTTGCAAAACTCTCAAATTCAATAGAAACTCGCATCAGAAAGCCTTACAGAAAGATACTCAAACGAGAAATGAAAAGATACACAATTGGAATAGTAAAGATACGCAAACGATGTAAAGATACTCAGTTTGAAAGAAACACACTCCCACACTTGCAAAACTCTCAAATTCAATAGAAACTCGCATCAGAAAGCCTTACAGAAATATACTCAAACGAGAAATGAAAAGATACACAATTGGAATAGTAAAGATACGCAAACGATGTAAAGATACTCAGTTTGAAAGAAACACACTCCCACACTTGCAAAACTCTCAAATTCAATAGAAACTCGCATCAGAAAACCTTACAGAAAGATACTCAAACGAGAAATGAAAAGATACTCAATTGGAATTGTAAAGATACGCAAACGATGTAAAGATACTCAGTTTGAAAGAAACACACTCCCACACTTGCAAAACTCTCAAATTCAATAGAAACTCGCATCAGAAAGCCTTACAGAAAGATACTCAAACGAGAAATGAAAAGATACACAATTGGAATAGTAAAGATACGCAAACGATGTAAAGATACTCAGTTTGAAAGAAACACACTCCCACACTTGCAAAACTCTCAAATTCAATAGAAACTCGCATCAGAAAACCTTACAGAAAGATACTCAAACGAGAAATGAAAAGATACTCTATTGGAATTGTAAAGATACGCAAACGATGTAAAGATACACAATTGGAATAGTAAAGATACGCAAACGATGTAAAGATACTCAGTTTGAAAGAAACACACTCCCACACTTGCAAAACTCTCAAATTCAATAGAAACTCGCATCAGAAAACCTTACAGAAAGATACTCAAACGAGAAATGAAAAGATACTCAATTGGAATTGTAAAGATTCGCAAACGATGTAAAGATACACAATTGGAATAGTAAAGATACGCAAACGATGTAAAGATACTCAGTTTGAAAGAAACACACTCCCACACTTGCAAAACTCTCAAATTCAATAGAAACTCGCATCAGAAAGCCTTACAGAAAGATACTCAAACGAGAAATGAAAAGATACACAATTGGAATAGTAAAGATACGCAAACGATGTAAAGATACTCAGTTTGAAAGAAACACACTCCCACACTTGCAAAACTCTCAAATTCAATAGAAACTCGCATCAGAAAACCTTACAGAAAGATACTCAAACGAGAAATGAAAAGATACTCAATTGGAATTGTAAAGATACGCAAACGATGTAAAGATACACAATTGGAATAGTAAAGATACCCAAACGATGTAAAGATACTCAGTTTGAAAGAAACACACTCCCACACTTGCAAAACTCTCAAATTCAATAGAAACTCGCATCAGAAAGCCTTACAGAAAGATACTCAAACGAGAAATGAAAAGATACACAATTGGAATAGTAAAGATATGGAAACGATGTAAAGATACACAATTGGAATAGTAAAGATACGCAAACGATGTAAAGATACTCAGTTTGAAAGAAACACACTCCCACACTTGCAAAACTCTCAAATACAATAGAAACTCGCATCAGAAAGCCTTACAGAAAGATACTCAAACGCGAAATGAAAAGATACTCAATTGGAATAGTAAAGATACGCAAACGATGTAAAGATACACAATTGGAATAGTAAAGATACGGAAACGATGTAAAGATACACAATTGGAATAGTAAAGATACGCAAACGATGTAAAGATACTCAGTTTGAAAGAAACACACTCCCACACTTGCAAAACTCTCAAATTCAATAGAAACTCGCATCAGAAAGCCTTACAGAAAGATACTGAAACGAGAAATGAAAAGATACACAATTGGAATAGTAAAGATACGCAAACGATGTACAGATACTCAGTTTGAAGGAAACACACTCCCACACTTGCAAAATTCTCAAATACAATAGAAACTCGCATCAGAAGCCTTACAGAAAGATACTCAAACGAGAAATGAAAAGATACTCAATTGGAATAGTAAAGATACACAAACGATGTAAAGATACTCAGTTTGAAAGAAACACACTCCCACACTTGCAAAACTCTCAAATACAATAGACACTCGCATCAGAAGCCTTACAGAAAGATACTCAAACGAGAAATGAAAAGATACACAATTGGAATAGTAAAGATACGCAAATGATGTAAAGATACACAATTGGAATAATAAAGATACGCAAACGATGTAAAGATACTCAGTTTGAAGGAAACACACTCCCACACTTGCAAAACTCTCAAATACAATAGAAACTAGCATCAGAAGCCTTACAGAAAGATACTCAAACGAGAAATGAAAAGATACTCAATTGGAATAGTAAAGATACACAAACGATGTAAAGATACTCAGTTTGAAGGAAACACACTCCCACACTTGCAAAACTCTCAAATTCAATAGAAACTCGCATCAGAAAGCCTTACAGAAATATACTCAAACGAGAAATGAAAAGATACACAATTGGAATAGTAAAGATACGCAAACGATGTAAAGGTACTCTGTTTGAAAGAAACACACTCCCACACTTGTAAAACTCTCAAATACAATCGAAACTCGCATCAGAAGCCTTACAGAAAGATACTCAAACGAGAAATGAAAAGATACACAATTGGAATAGTAAAGATACGCAAAGGATGTAAAGATACACAATTGGAATAGTAAAGATACGCAAACGATGTAAAGATACACAATTAGAATAGTAAAGATACGGAAACGATGTAAAGATACATAATTGGAATAGTAAAGATACGCAAACGATGTAAAGATACTCAGTTTGAAAGAAACACACTCCCACACTTGCAAAACTCTCAAATTCAATAGAAACTCGCATCAGAAAGCCTTACAGAAAGATACTCAAACGAGAAATGAAAAGATACACAATTGGAATAGTAAAGATACGCAAACGATGTAAAGATACTCAGTTTGAAAGAAACACACTCCCACACTTGCAAAACTCTCAAATTCAATAGAAACTCGCATCAGAAAGCCTTACAGAAATATACTCAATCTAGATATGAAAAGATACACAATTGGAATAGTAAAGATACGCAAACGATGTAAAGATACTCAGTTTGAAAGAAACACACTCCCACACTTGCAAAACTCTCAAATTCAATAGAAACTCGCATCAGAAAACCTTACAGAAAGATACTCAAACGAGAAATGAAAAGATACTCAATTGGAATTGTAAAGATACGCAAACGATGTAAAGATACTCAGTTTGAAAGAAACACACTCCCACACTTGCAAAACTCTCAAATTCAATAGAAACTCGCATCAGAAAGCCTTACAGAAAGATACTCAAACGAGAAATGAAAAGATACACAATTGGAATAGTAAAGATACGCAAACGATGTAAAGATACTCAGTTTGAAAGAAACACACTCCCACACTTGCAAAACTCTCAAATTCAATAGAAACTCGCATCAGAAAACCTTACAGAAAGATACTCAAACGAGAAATGAAAAGATACTCAATTGGAATTGTAAAGATACGCAAACGATGTAAAGATACACAATTGGAATAGTAAAGATACGCAAACGATGTAAAGATACTCAGTTTGAAAGAAACACACTCCCACACTTGCAAAACTCTCAAATTCAATAGAAACTCGCATCAGAAAACCTTACAGAAAGATACTCAAACGAGAAATGAAAAGATACTCAATTGGAATTGTAAAGATACGCAAACGATGTAAAGATACACAATTGGAATAGTAAAGATACGCAAACGATGTAAAGATACTCAGTTTGAAAGAAACACACTCCCACACTTGCAAAACTCTCAAATTCAATAGAAACTCGCATCAGAAAGCCTTACAGAAAGATACTCAAACGAGAAATGAAAAGATACACAATTGGAATAGTAAAGATACGCAAACGATGTAAAGATACTCAGTTTGAAAGAAACACACTCCCACACTTGCAAAACTCTCAAATTCAATAGAAACTCGCATCAGAAAACCTTACAGAAAGATACTCAAACGAGAAATGAAAAGATACTCAATTGGAATTGTAAAGATACGCAAACGATGTAAAGATACACAATTGGAATAGTAAAGATACCCAAACGATGTAAAGATACTCAGTTTGAAAGAAACACACTCCCACACTTGCAAAACTCTCAAATTCAATAGAAACTCGCATCAGAAAGCCTTACAGAAAGATACTCAAACGAGAAATGAAAAGATACACAATTGGAATAGTAAAGATATGGAAACGATGTAAAGATACACAATTGGAATAGTAAAGATACGCAAACGATGTAAAGATACTCAGTTTGAAAGAAACACACTCCCACACTTGCAAAACTCTCAAATACAATAGAAACTCGCATCAGAAGCCTTACAGAAAGATACTCAAACGAGAAATGAAAAGATACACAATTGGAATAGTAAAGATACGCAAACGATGTAAAGATACTCAGTTTGAAAGAAACACACTCCCACACTTGCAAAACTCTCAAATTCAATAGAAACTCGCATCAGAAAGCCTTACAGAAAGTACTCAAACGAGAAATGAAAAGATACACAATTGGAATAGTAAAGATACGGAAACGATGTAAAGATACACAATTGGAATAGTAAAGATACGCAAACGATGTAAAGATACTCAGTTTGAAAGAAACACACTCCCACACTTGCAAAACTCTCAAATACAATAGAAACTCGCATCAGAAGCCTTACAGAAAGATACTCAAACGAGAAATGAAAAGATACACAATTGGAATAGTAAGGATACGCAAACGATGTAAAGGTACTCAGTTTGAAAGAAACACACTCCCACACTTGCAAAACTCTCAAATACAATAGAAACTCGCATCAGAAGCCTTACAGAAAGATACTCAAACGAGAAATGAAAAGATACTCAATTGGAATAGTAAAGATACGCAAACGATGTAAAGATACACAATTAGAATTGTAAAGATACGCAAACGATGTACAGATACTCAGTTTGAAAGAAACACACTCCCACACTTGCAAAACTCTCAAATACAATAGAAACTCCCATCAGAAGCCTTACAGAAAGATACTCAAACGAGAAATGAAAAGATACACAATTGGAATAGTAAAGATACGCAAACGATGTAAAGATACACAATTGGAATAGTAAAGATACGCAAACGATGTAAAGATACACAATTGGAATAGTAAAGATACGCAAACGATGTAAAGATACACAATTGGAATAGTAAAGATACGCAAACGATGTAAAGATACTCAGTTTGAAAGAAACACACTCCCACACTTGCAAAACTCTCAAATTCAATAGAAACTCGCATCAGAAAGCCTTACAGAAAGATACTGAAACGAGAAATGAAAAGATACACAATTGGAATAGTAAAGATACGCAAACGATGTACAGATACTCAGTTTGAAGGAAACACACTCCCACACTTGCAAAATTCTCAAATACAATAGAAACTCGCATCAGAAGCCTTACAGAAAGATACTCAAACGAGAAATGAAAAGATACTCAATTGGAATAGTAAAGATACACAAACGATGTAAAGATACTCAGTTTGAAAGAAACACACTCCCACACTTGCAAAACTCTCAAATACAATAGACACTCGCATCAGAAGCCTTACAGAAAGATACTCAAACGAGAAATGAAAAGATACACAATTGGAATAGTAAAGATACGCAAATGATGTAAAGATACACAATTGGAATAATAAAGATACGCAAACGATGTAAAGATACTCAGTTTGAAGGAAACACACTCCCACACTTGCAAAACTCTCAAATACAATAGAAACTAGCATCAGAAGCCTTACAGAAAGATACTCAAACGAGAAATGAAAAGATACTCAATTGGAATAGTAAAGATACACAAACGATGTAAAGATACTCAGTTTGAAGGAAACACACTCCCACACTTGCAAAACTCTCAAATTCAATAGAAACTCGCATCAGAAAGCCTTACAGAAATATACTCAAACGAGAAATGAAAAGATACACAATTGGAATAGTAAAGATACGCAAACGATGTAAAGGTACTCTGTTTGAAAGAAACACACTCCCACACTTGTAAAACTCTCAAATACAATCGAAACTCGCATCAGAAGCCTTACAGAAAGATACTCAAACGAGAAATGAAAAGATACACAATTGGAATAGTAAAGATACGCAAAGGATGTAAAGATACACAATTGGAATAGTAAAGATACGCAAACGATGTAAAGATACACAATTAGAATAGTAAAGATACGGAAACGATGTAAAGATACATAATTGGAATAGTAAAGATACGCAAACGATGTAAAGATACTCAGTTTGAAAGAAACACACTCCCACACTTGCAAAACTCTCAAATTCAATAGAAACTCGCATCAGAAAGCCTTACAGAAAGATACTCAAACGAGAAATGAAAAGATACACAATTGGAATAGTAAAGATACGCAAACGATGTAAAGATACTCAGTTTGAAAGAAACACACTCCCACACTTGCAAAACTCTCAAATTCAATAGAAACTCGCATCAGAAAGCCTTACAGAAATATACTCAAACGAGAAATGAAAAGATACACAATTGGAATAGTAAAGATACGCAAACGATGTAAAGATACTCAGTTTGAAAGAAACACACTCCCACACTTGCAAAACTCTCAAATTCAATAGAAACTCGCATCAGAAAGCCTTACAGAAAGATACTGAAACGAGAAATGAAAAGATACACAATTGGAATAGTAAAGATACGCAAACGATGTACAGATACTCAGTTTGAAGGAAACACACTCCCACACTTGCAAAATTCTCAAATACAATAGAAACTCGCATCAGAAGCCTTACAGAAAGATACTCAAACGAGAAATGAAAAGATACTCAATTGGAATAGTAAAGATACACAAACGATGTAAAGATACTCAGTTTGAAAGAAACACACTCCCACACTTGCAAAACTCTCAAATACAATAGACACTCGCATCAGAAGCCTTACAGAAAGATACTCAAACGAGAAATGAAAAGATACACAATTGGAATAGTAAAGATACGCAAATGATGTAAAGATACACAATTGGAATAATAAAGATACGCAAACGATGTAAAGATACTCAGTTTGAAGGAAACACACTCCCACACTTGCAAAACTCTCAAATACAATAGAAACTAGCATCAGAAGCCTTACAGAAAGATACTCAAACGAGAAATGAAAAGATACTCAATTGGAATAGTAAAGATACACAAACGATGTAAAGATACTCAGTTTGAAGGAAACACACTCCCACACTTGCAAAACTCTCAAATTCAATAGAAACTCGCATCAGAAAGCCTTACAGAAATATACTCAAACGAGAAATGAAAAGATACACAATTGGAATAGTAAAGATACGCAAACGATGTAAAGGTACTCTGTTTGAAAGAAACACACTCCCACACTTGTAAAACTCTCAAATACAATCGAAACTCGCATCAGAAGCCTTACAGAAAGATACTCAAACGAGAAATGAAAAGATACACAATTGGAATAGTAAAGATACGCAAAGGATGTAAAGATACACAATTGGAATAGTAAAGATACGCAAACGATGTAAAGATACACAATTAGAATAGTAAAGATACGGAAACGATGTAAAGATACATAATTGGAATAGTAAAGATACGCAAACGATGTAAAGATACTCAGTTTGAAAGAAACACACTCCCACACTTGCAAAACTCTCAAATTCAATAGAAACTCGCATCAGAAAGCCTTACAGAAAGATACTCAAACGAGAAATGAAAAGATACACAATTGGAATAGTAAAGATACGCAAACGATGTAAAGATACTCAGTTTGAAAGAAACACACTCCCACACTTGCAAAACTCTCAAATTCAATAGAAACTCGCATCAGAAAGCCTTACAGAAATATACTCAAACGAGAAATGAAAAGATACACAATTGGAATAGTAAAGATACGCAAACGATGTAAAGATACTCAGTTTGAAAGAAACACACTCCCACACTTGCAAAACTCTCAAATTCAATAGAAACTCGCATCAGAAAACCTTACAGAAAGATACTCAAACGAGAAATGAAAAGATACTCAATTGGAATTGTAAAGATACGCAAACGATGTAAAGATACTCAGTTTGAAAGAAACACACTCCCACACTTGCAAAACTCTCAAATTCAATAGAAACTCGCATCAGAAAGCCTTACAGAAAGATACTCAAACGAGAAATGAAAAGATACACAATTGGAATAGTAAAGATACGCAAACGATGTAAAGATACTCAGTTTGAAAGAAACACACTCCCACACTTGCAAAACTCTCAAATTCAATAGAAACTCGCATCAGAAAACCTTACAGAAAGATACTCAAACGAGAAATGAAAAGATACTCAATTGGAATTGTAAAGATACGCAAACGATGTAAAGATACACAATTGGAATAGTAAAGATACGCAAACGATGTAAAGATACTCAGTTTGAAAGAAACACACTCCCACACTTGCAAAACTCTCAAATTCAATAGAAACTCGCATCAGAAAACCTTACAGAAAGATACTCAAACGAGAAATGAAAAGATACTCAATTGGAATTGTAAAGATACGCAAACGATGTAAAGATACACAATTGGAATAGTAAAGATACGCAAACGATGTAAAGATACTCAGTTTGAAAGAAACACACTCCCACACTTGCAAAACTCTCAAATTCAATAGAAACTCGCATCAGAAAGCCTTACAGAAAGATACTCAAACGAGAAATGAAAAGATACACAATTGGAATAGTAAAGATACGCAAACGATGTAAAGATACTCAGTTTGAAAGAAACACACTCCCACACTTGCAAAACTCTCAAATTCAATAGAAACTCGCATCAGAAAACCTTACAGAAAGATACTCAAACGAGAAATGAAAAGATACTCAATTGGAATTGTAAAGATACGCAAACGATGTAAAGATACACAATTGGAATAGTAAAGATACCCAAACGATGTAAAGATACTCAGTTTGAAAGAAACACACTCCCACACTTGCAAAACTCTCAAATTCAATAGAAACTCGCATCAGAAAGCCTTACAGAAAGATACTCAAACGAGAAATGAAAAGATACACAATTGGAATAGTAAAGATATGGAAACGATGTAAAGATACACAATTGGAATAGTAAAGATACGCAAACGATGTAAAGATACTCAGTTTGAAAGAAACACACTCCCACACTTGCAAAACTCTCAAATACAATAGAAACTCGCATCAGAAGCCTTACAGAAAGATACTCAAACGAGAAATGAAAAGATACACAATTGGAATAGTAAAGATACGCAAACGATGTAAAGATACTCAGTTTGAAAGAAACACACTCCCACACTTGCAAAACTCTCAAATTCAATAGAAACTCGCATCAGAAAGCCTTACAGAAAGTACTCAAACGAGAAATGAAAAGATACACAATTGGAATAGTAAAGATACGGAAACGATGTAAAGATACACAATTGGAATAGTAAAGATACGCAAACGATGTAAAGATACTCAGTTTGAAAGAAACACACTCCCACACTTGCAAAACTCTCAAATACAATAGAAACTCGCATCAGAAGCCTTACAGAAAGATACTCAAACGAGAAATGAAAAGATACACAATTGGAATAGTAAGGATACGCAAACGATGTAAAGGTACTCAGTTTGAAAGAAACACACTCCCACACTTGCAAAACTCTCAAATACAATAGAAACTCGCATCAGAAGCCTTACAGAAAGATACTCAAACGAGAAATGAAAAGATACTCAATTGGAATAGTAAAGATACGCAAACGATGTAAAGATACACAATTAGAATTGTAAAGATACGCAAACGATGTACAGATACTCAGTTTGAAAGAAACACACTCCCACACTTGCAAAACTCTCAAATACAATAGAAACTCCCATCAGAAGCCTTACAGAAAGATACTCAAACGAGAAATGAAAAGATACACAATTGGAATAGTAAAGATACGCAAACGATGTAAAGATACACAATTGGAATAGTAAAGATACGCAAACGATGTAAAGATACACAATTGGAATAGTAAAGATACGCAAACGATGTAAAGATACACAATTGGAATAGTAAAGATACGCAAACGATGTAAAGATACTCAGTTTGAAAGAAACACACTCCCACACTTGCAAAACTCTCAAATTCAATAGAAACTCGCATCAGAAAGCCTTACAGAAAGATACTCAAACGAGAAATGAAAAGATACACAATTGGAATAGTAAAGATACGGAAACGATATAAATATACACAATTGGAATAGTAAAGATACGCAAACGATGTAAAGATACTCAGTTTGAAAGAAACACACTCTCACACTTGCAAAATTCTCAAATACAATAGAAACTCGCATCAGAAGCCTTACAGAAAGATACTCAAACGAGAAATGAAAAGATACTCAATTGGAATAGTAAAGATACACAAACGATGTAAAGATACTCAGTTTGAAAGAAACACACTCCCACACTTGCAAAACTCTCAAATACAATAAACACTCGCATCAGAAGCCTTACAGAAAGATACTCAAACGAGAAATGAAAAGATACACAATTGGAATAGTAAAGATACGCAAATGATGTAAAGATACACAATTGGAATAATAAAGATACGCAAACGATGTAAAGATACTCAGTTTGAAGGAAACACACTCCCACACTTGCAAAACTCTCAAATACAATAGAAACTAGCATCAGAAGCCTTACAGAAAGATACTCAAACGAGAAATGAAAAGATACTCAATTGGAATAGTAAAGATACACAAACGATGTAAAGATACTCAGTTTGAAGGAAACACACTCCCACACTTGCAAAACTCTCAAATTCAATAGAAACTCGCATCAGAAAGCCTTACAGAAATATACTCAAACGAGAAATGAAAAGATACACAATTGGAATAGTAAAGATACGCAAACGATGTAAAGGTACTCTGTTTGAAAGAAACACACTCCCACACTTGTAAAACTCTCAAATACAATCGAAACTCGCATCAGAAGCCTTACAGAAAGATACTCAAACGAGAAATGAAAAGATACACAATTGGAATAGTAAAGATACGCAAAGGATGTAAAGATACACAATTGGAATAGTAAAGATACGCAAACGATGTAAAGATACACAATTAGAATAGTAAAGATACGGAAACGATGTAAAGATACATAATTGGAATAGTAAAGATACGCAAACGATGTAAAGATACTCAGTTTGAAAGAAACACACTCCCACACTTGCAAAACTCTCAAATTCAATAGAAACTCGCATCAGAAAGCCTTACAGAAATATACTCAAACGAGAAATGAAAAGATACACAATTGGAATAGTAAAGATACCCAAACGATGTAAAGATACTCAGTTTGAAAGAAACACACTCCCACACTTGCAAAACTCTCAAATACAATAGAAACTCGCATCAGAAAGCCTTACAGAAAGAGACTCAAACGAGAAATGAAAAGATACTCAATTGGAATAGTAAAGATACGCAAACGATGTAAAGATACACAATTGGAATAGTAAAGATACGGAAACGATGTAAAGATACACAATTGGAATAGTAAAGATACGCAAACGATGTAAAGATACACAATTGGAATAGTAATGATACGCAAACGATGTAAAGATACTCAGTTTGAAGGAAACACACTCCCACACTTGCAAAACTCTCAAATACAATAGAAACTCGCATCAGAAGCCTTACAGAAAGATACTCAAACGAGAAATGAAAAGATACACAATTGGAATAGTAAAGATACGCAAACGATGTAAAGATACACAATTGGAATAGTAAAGATACGCAAACGATGTAAAGATACTCAGTTTGAAGGAAACACACTCCCACACTTGCAAAACTCTCAAATTCAATAGAAACTCGCATCAGAAAGCCTTACAGAAGGATACTCAAACGAGAAATGAAAAGATACACAATTAGAATAGTAAAGATACGCAAACGATGTAAAGATACACAATTGGAATAGTAAAGATATGCAAACGATGTAAAGATACTCAGTTTGAAAGAAACACACTCCCACACTTGCAAAACTCTCAAATTCAATAGAAACTCGCATCAGAAAGCCTTACAGAAAGATACTCAAACGAGAAATGAAAAGATACTCAATTGGAATAGTAAGATACGCAAACGATGTAAAGATACACAATTAGAATAGTAAAGATACGCAAACGATGTAAATATACACAATTGGAATAGTAAAGATACGGAAATGATGTAAAGATACACAATTGGAATAGTAAAGATACGCAAACGATGTAAAGATACTCAGTTTGAAAGAAACACACTCCCACACTTGCAAAACTCTCAAATACAATAGAAACTCGCATCAGAAGCCTTACAGAAAGATACTTAAACAAGAAATGAAAAGATACACAATTGGAATAGTAAAGATACGCAAACGATGTAAAGATACACAATTGGAATAGTAAAGATACGCAAACGATGTAAAGATACTCAGTTTGAAGGAAACACACTCCCACACTTGCAAAACTCTCAAATTCAATAGAAACTCGCATCAGAAAGCCTTACAGAAGGATACTCAAACGAGAAATGAAAAGATACACAATTAGAATAGTAAAGATACGCAAACGATGTAAAGATACACAATTGGAATAGTAAAGATACGCAAACGATGTAAAGATACTCAGTTTGAAAGAAACACACTCCCACACTTGCAAAACTCTCAAATACAATAGAAACTCGCATCAGAAAGCCTTACAGAAAGATACTCAAACGCGAAATGAAAAGATACTCAATTGGAATAGTAAAGATACGCAAACGATGTAAAGATACACAATTGGAATAGTAAAGATACGGAAACGATGTAAAGATACACAATTGGAATAGTAAAGATACGCAAACGATGTAAAGATACTCTGTTTGAAAGAAACACACTCCCACACTTGCAAAACTCTCAAATACAATAGAAACTCGCATCAGAAGCCATACAGAAAGATACTCAAACGAGAAATGAAAAGATATACAATTGGAATAGTAAAGATATGCAAACGATGTAAAGATACACAATTGGAATAGTAAAGATACGCAAACGATGTAAAAATACACAATTGGAATAGTAAAGATACGGAAACGATGTAAAGATACACAATTGGAATAGTAAAGATACGCAAACGATGTAAAGATACTCAGTTTGAAAGAAACACACTCCCACACTTGCAAAACTCTCAAATACAATAGAAACTCGCATCAGAAGCCTTACAGAAAGATACTTAAACGAGAAATGAAAAGATACACAATTGGAATAGTAAAGATACGCAAACGATGTAAAGATACACAATTGGAATAGTAAAGATACGCAAACGATGTAAAGATACTCAGTTTGAAGGAAACACACTCCCACACTTGCAAAACTCTCAAATTCAATAGAAACTCGCATCAGAAAGCCTTACAGAAGGATACTCAAACGAGAAATGAAAAGATACACAATTAGAATAGTAAAGATACGCAAACGATGTAAAGATACACAATTGGAATAGTAAAGATACGCAAACGATGTAAAGATACTCAGTTTGAAAGAAACACACTCCCACACTTGCAAAACTCTCAAATACAATAGAAACTCGCATCAGAAAGCCTTACAGAAAGATACTCAAACGCGAAATGAAAAGATACTCAATTGGAATAGTAAAGATACGCAAACGATGTAAAGATACACAATTGGAATAGTAAAGATACGCAAACGATGTAAAGATACACAATTGGAATAGTAAAGATACGCAAACGATGTAAAGATACTCAGTTTGAAAGAAACACACTCCCACACTTGCAAAACTCTCAAATACAATAGAAACTCGCATCAGAAGCCATACAGAAAGATACTCAAACGAGAAATGAAAAGATACACAATTGGAATAGTAAAGATACGCAAACGATGTAAAGATACACAATTGGAATAGTAAAGATACGCAAACGATGTAAAGATACACAATTAGAATAGTAAAGATACGGAAACGATGTAAAGATACATAATTGGAATAGTAAAGATACGCAAACGATGTAAAGATACTCAGTTTGAAAGAAACACACTCCCACACTTGCAAAACTCTCAAATACAATAGAAACTCGCATCAGAAGCCTTACAGAAAGATACTCAAACGAGAAATGAAAAGATATACAATTGGAATAGTAAAGATATGCAAACGATGTAAAGATACACAATTAGAATAGTAAAGATACGCAAACGATGTAAAGATACACAATTGGAATAGTAAAGATACGCAAACGATGTAAAGATACTCAGTTTGAAAGAAACACACTCCCACACTTGCAAAACTCTCAAATACAATAGAAACTCGCATCAGAAGCCTTACAGAAAGATACTTAAACGAGAAATGAAAAGATACACAATTGGAATAGTAAAGATACGCAAACGATGTAAAGATACACAATTGGAATAGTAAAGATACGCAAACGATGTAAAGATACTCAGTTTGAAGGAAACACACTCCCACACTTGCAAAACTCTCAAATACAATAGAAACTCGCATCAGAAGCCTTACAGAAAGATACTTAAACGAGAAATGAAAAGATACACAATTGGAATAGTAAAGATACGCAAACGATGTAAAGATACACAATTGGAATAGTAAAGATACGCAAACGATGTAAAGATACTCAGTTTGAAGGAAACACACTCCCACACTTGCAAAACTCTCAAATTCAATAGAAACTCGCATCAGAAAGCCTTACAGAAGGATACTCAAACGAGAAATGAAAAGATACACAATTAGAATAGTAAAGATACGCAAACGATGTAAAGATACACAATTGGAATAGTAAAGATACGCAAACGATGTAAAGATACTCAGTTTGAAAGAAACACACTCCCACACTTGCAAAACTCTCAAATACAATAGAAACTCGCATCAGAAAGCCTTACAGAAAGATACTCAAACGCGAAATGAAAAGATACTCAATTGGAATAGTAAAGATACGCAAACGATGTAAAGATACACAATTGGAATAGTAAAGATACGGAAACGATGTAAAGATACACAATTGGAATAGTAAAGATACGCAAACGATGTAAAGATACTCTGTTTGAAAGAAACACACTCCCACACTTGCAAAACTCTCAAATACAATAGAAACTCGCATCAGAAGCCATACAGAAAGATACTCAAACGAGAAATGAAAAGATATACAATTGGAATAGTAAAGATATGCAAACGATGTAAAGATACACAATTGGAATAGTAAAGATACGCAAACGATGTAAAAATACACAATTGGAATAGTAAAGATACGGAAACGATGTAAAGATACACAATTGGAATAGTAAAGATACGCAAACGATGTAAAGATACTCAGTTTGAAAGAAACACACTCCCACACTTGCAAAACTCTCAAATACAATAGAAACTCGCATCAGAAGCCTTACAGAAAGATACTTAAACGAGAAATGAAAAGATACACAATTGGAATAGTAAAGATACGCAAACGATGTAAAGATACACAATTGGAATAGTAAAGATACGCAAACGATGTAAAGATACTCAGTTTGAAGGAAACACACTCCCACACTTGCAAAACTCTCAAATTCAATAGAAACTCGCATCAGAAAGCCTTACAGAAGGATACTCAAACGAGAAATGAAAAGATACACAATTAGAATAGTAAAGATACGCAAACGATGTAAAGATACACAATTGGAATAGTAAAGATACGCAAACGATGTAAAGATACTCAGTTTGAAAGAAACACACTCCCACACTTGCAAAACTCTCAAATACAATAGAAACTCGCATCAGAAAGCCTTACAGAAAGATACTCAAACGCGAAATGAAAAGATACTCAATTGGAATAGTAAAGATACGCAAACGATGTAAAGATACACAATTGGAATAGTAAAGATACGCAAACGATGTAAAGATACACAATTGGAATAGTAAAGATACGCAAACGATGTAAAGATACTCTGTTTGAAAGAAACACACTCCCACACTTGCAAAACTCTCAAATACAATAGAAACTCGCATCAGAAGCCATACAGAAAGATACTCAAACGAGAAATGAAAAGATACACAATTGGAATAGTAAAGATACGCAAAGGATGTAAAGATACACAATTGGAATAGTAAAGATACGCAAACGATGTAAAGATACACAATTAGAATAGTAAAGATACGGAAACGATGTAAAGATACATAATTGGAATAGTAAAGATACGCAAACGATGTAAAGATACTCAGTTTGAAAGAAACACACTCCCACACTTGCAAAACTCTCAAATACAATAGAAACTCGCATCAGAAGCCTTACAGAAAGATACTCAAACGAGAAATGAAAAGATATACAATTGGAATAGTAAAGATATGCAAACGATGTAAAGATACACAATTAGAATAGTAAAGATACGCAAACGATGTAAAGATACACAATTGGAATAGTAAAGATACGCAAACGATGTAAAGATACTCAGTTTGAAAGAAACACACTCCCACACTTGCAAAACTCTCAAATACAATAGAAACTCGCATCAGAAGCCTTACAGAAAGATACTTAAACGAGAAATGAAAAGATACACAATTGGAATAGTAAAGATACGCAAACGATGTAAAGATACACAATTGGAATAGTAAAGATACGCAAACGATGTAAAGATACTCAGTTTGAAAGAAACACACTCCCACACTTGCAAAACTCTCAAATACAATAGAAACTCGCATCAGAAAGCCTTACAGAAAGATACTTAAACGAGAAATGAAAAGATACACAATTGGAATAGTAAAGATACGCAAACGATGTAAAGATACACAATTGGAATAGTAAAGATACGCAAACGATGTAAAGATACTCAGTTTGAAGGAAACACACTCCCACACTTGCAAAACTCTCAAATTCAATAGAAACTCGCATCAGAAAGCCTTACAGAAGGATACTCAAACGAGAAATGAAAAGATACACAATTAGAATAGTAAAGATACGCAAACGATGTAAAGATACACAATTGGAATAGTAAAGATATGCAAACGATGTAAAGATACTCAGTTTGAAAGAAACACACTCCCACACTTGCAAAACTCTCAAATTCAATAGAAACTCGCATCAGAAAGCCTTACAGAAAGATACTCAAACGCGAAATGAAAAGATACTCAATTGGAATAGTAAAGATACGCAAACGATGTAAAGATACACAATTGGAATAGTAAAGATACGTAAACGATGTAAAGATACACAATTGGAATAGTAAAGATACGCAAACGATGTAAAGATACTCTGTTTGAAAGAAACACACTCCCACACTTGCAAAACTCTCAAATACAATAGAAACTCGCATCAGAAGCCATACAGAAAGATACTCAAACGAGAAATGAAAAGATACACAATTGGAATAGTAAAGATACGCAAAGGATGTAAAGATAAACAATTGGAATAGTAAAGATACGCAAACGATGTAAAGATACACAATTAGAATAGTAAAGATACGGAAACGATGTAAAGATACATAATTGGAATAGTAAAGATACGCAAACGATGTAAAGATACTCAGTTTGAAAGAAACACACTCCCACACTTGCAAAACTCTCAAATACAATAGAAACTCGCATCAGAAGCCTTACAGAAAGATACTCAAACGAGAAATGAAAAGATATACAATTGGAATAGTAAAGATATGCAAACGATGTAAAGATACACAATTGGAATAGTAAAGATACGCAAACGATGTAAAGATACACAATTGGAATAGTAAAGATACGCAAACGATGTAAAGATACTCAGTTTGAAAGAAACACACTCCCACACTTGCAAAACTCTAAAATACAATAGAAACTCGCATCAGAAGCCTTACAGAAAGATACTTAAACGAGAAATGAAAAGATACACAATTGGAATAGTAAAGATACGCAAACGATGTAAAGATACACAATTGGAATAGTAAAGATACGCAAACGATGTAAAGATACTCTGTTTGAAAGAAACACACTCCCACACTTGCAAAACTCTCAAATTCAATAGAAACTCGCATCAGAAAGCCTTACAGAAGGATACTCAAACGAGAAATGAAAAGATACACAATTAGAATAGTAAAGATACGCAAACGATGTAAAGATACACAATTGGAATAGTAAAGATACGCAAACGATGTAAAGAATCCCACACTTGCAAAACTCTCAAATACAATAGAAACTCGCATCAGAAAGCCTTACAGAAAGATACTCAAACGCGAAATGAAAAGATACTCAATTGGAATAGTAAAGATACGCAAACGATGTAAAGATACACAATTAGAATAGTAAAGATACGGAAACGATGTAAAGATACACAATTGGAATAGTAAAGATACGCAAACGATGTAAAGATACTCTGTTTGAAAGAAACACACTCCCACACTTGCAAAACTCTCAAATACAATAGAAACTCGCATCAGAAGCCATACAGAAAGATACTCAAACGAGAAATGAAAAGATACACAATTGAAATAGTAAAGATACGCAAAGGATGTAAAGATACACAATTGGAATAGTAAAGATACGCAAACGATGTAAAGATACACAATTAGAATAGTAAAGATACGGAAACGATGTAAAGATACATAATTGGAATAGTAAAGATACGCAAACGATGTAAAGATACTCAGTTTGAAAGAAACACACTCCCACACTTGCAAAACTCTCAAATACAATAGAAACTCGCATCAGAAGCCTTACAGAAAGATACTCAAACGAGAAATGAAAAGATATACAATTGGAATAGTAAAGATATGCAAACGATGTAAAGATACACAATTGGAATAGTAAAGATACGCAAACGATGTAAAGATACACAATTAGAATAGTAAAGATACGGAAACGATGTAAAGATACACAATTGGAATAGTAAAGATACGCAAACGATGTAAAGATACTCAGTTTGAAAGAAACACACTCCCACACTTGCAAAACTCTAAAATACAATAGAAACTCGCATCAGAAGCCTTACAGAAAGATACTTAAACGAGAAATGAAAAGATACACAATTGGAATAGTAAAGATACGCAAACGATGTAAAGATACACAATTGGAATAGTAAAGATACGCAAACGATGTAAAGATACTCTGTTTGAAAGAAACACACTCCCACACTTGCAAAACTCTCAAATTCAATAGAAACTCGCATCAGAAAGCCTTACAGAAGGATACTCAAACGAGAAATGAAAAGATACACAATTAGAATAGTAAAGATACGCAAACGATGTAAAGATACACAATTGGAATAGTAAAGATACGCAAACGATGTAAAGATACTCAGTTTGAAAGAAACACACTCCCACACTTGCAAAACTCTCAAATACAATAGAAACTCGCATCAGAAAGCCTTACAGAAAGATACTCAAACGCGAAATGAAAAGATACTCAATTGGAATAGTAAAGATACGCAAACGATGTAAAGATACACAATTGGAATAGTAAAGATACGGAAACGATGTAAAGATACACAATTGGAATAGTAAAGATACGCAAACGATGTAAAGATACTCTGTTTGAAAGAAACACACTCCCACACTTGCAAAACTCTCAAATACAATAGAAACTCGCATCAGAAGCCATACAGAAAGATACTCAAACGAGAAATGAAAAGATACACAATTGAAATAGTAAAGATACGCAAAGGATGTAAAGATACACAATTGGAATAGTAAAGATACGCAAACGATGTAAAGATACACAATTAGAATAGTAAAGATACGGAAACGATGTAAAGATACATAATTGGAATAGTAAAGATACGCAAACGATGTAAAGATACTCAGTTTGAAAGAAACACACTCCCACACTTGCAAAACTCTCAAATACAATAGAAACTCGCATCAGAAGCCTTACAGAAAGATACTCAAACGAGAAATGAAAAGATATACAATTGGAATAGTAAAGATATGCAAACGATGTAAAGATACACAATTGGAATAGTAAAGATACGCAAACGATGTAAAGATACACAATTAGAATAGTAAAGATACGGAAACGATGTAAAGATACACAATTGGAATAGTAAAGATACGCAAACGATGTAAAGATACTCAGTTTGAAAGAAACACACTCCCACACTTGCAAAACTCTCAAATACAATAGAAACTCGCATCAGAAGCCATACAGAAAGATACTCAAACGAGAAATGAAAAGATACACAATTGGAATAGTAAAGATACGCAAAGGATGTAAAGATACACAATTGGAATAGTAAAGATACGCAAACGATGTAAAGATACACAATTAGAATAGTAAAGATACGGAAACGATGTAAAGATACATAATTGGAATAGTAAAGATACGCAAACGATGTAAAGATACTCAGTTTGAAAGAAACACACTCCCACACTTGCAAAACTCTCAAATACAATAGAAACTCGCATCAGAAGCCTTACAGAAAGATACTCAAACGAGAAATGAAAAGATATACAATTGGAATAGTAAAGATAGGAAAACGATGTAAAGATACACAATTGGAATAGTAAAGATACGCAAACGATGTAAAGATACACAATTGGAATAGTAAAGATACGCAAACGATGTAAAGATACTCAGTTTGAAAGAAACACACTCCCACACTTGCAAAACTCTCAAATACAATAGAAACTCGCATCAGAAGCCTTACAGAAAGATACTTAAACGAGAAATGAAAAGATACACAATTGGAATAGTAAAGATACACAAACGATGTAAAGATACACAATTGGAATAGTAAAGATACGCAAACGATGTAAAGATACTCAGTTTGAAGGAAACACACTCCCACACTTGCAAAACTCTCAAATTCAATAGAAACTCGCATCAGAAAGCCTTACAGAAGGATACTCAAACGAGAAATGAAAAGATACACAATTAGAATAGTAAAGATACGCAAACGATGTAAAGATACACAATTGGAATAGTAAAGATACGCAAACGATGTAAAGATACTCAGTTTGAAAGAAACACACTCCCACACTTGCAAAACTCTCAAATACAATAGAAACTCGCATCAGAAAGCCTTACAGAAAGATACTCAAACGCGAAATGAAAAGATACTCAATTGGAATAGTAAAGATACGCAAACGATGTAAAGATACACAATTGGAATAGTAAAGATACGCAAACGATGTAAAGATACACAATTGGAATAGTAAAGATACGCAAACGATGTAAAGATACTCTGTTTGAAAGAAACACACTCCCACACTTGCAAAACTCTCAAATACAATAGAAACTCGCATCAGAAGCCATACAGAAACATACTCAAACGAGAAATGAAAAGATACACAATTGGAATAGTAAAGATACGCAAAGGATGTAAAGATACACAATTGGAATAGTAAAGATACGCAAACGATGTAAAGATACACAATTAGAATAGTAAAGATACGGAAACGATGTAAAGATACATAATTGGAATAGTAAAGATACGCAAACGATGTAAAGATACTCAGTTTGAAAGAAACACACAGCCACACTTGCAAAACTCTCAAATTCAATAGAAACTCGCATCAGAAGCCTTACAGAAAGATACTCAAACGAGAAATGAAAAGATATACAATTGGAATAGTAAAGATATTCAAACGATGTAAAGATACACAATTGGAATAGTAAAGATACGCAAACGATGTAAAGATACACAATTGGAATAGTAAAGATACGCAAACGATGTAAAGATACTCAGTTTGAAAGAAACACACTCCCACACTTGCAAAACTCTAAAATACAATAGAAACTCGCATCAGAAGCCTTACAGAAAGATACTTAAACGAGAAATGAAAAGATACACAATTGGAATAGTAAAGATACGCAAACGATGTAAAGATACACAATTGGAATAGTAAAGATACGCAAACGATGTAAAGATACTCTGTTTGAAAGAAACACACTCCCACACTTGCAAAACTCTCAAATTCAATAGAAACTCGCATCAGAAAGCCTTACAGAAGGATACTCAAACGAGAAATGAAAAGATACACAATTAGAATAGTAAAGATACGCAAACGATGTAAAGATACACAATTGGAATAGTAAAGATACGCAAACGATGTAAAGATACTCAGTTTGAAAGAAACACACTCCCACACTTGCAAAACTCTCAAATACAATAGAAACTCGCATCAGAAAGCCTTACAGAAAGATACTCAAACGCGAAATGAAAAGATACTCAATTGGAATAGTAAAGATACGCAAACGATGTAAAGATACACAATTGGAATAGTAAAGATACGGAAACGATGTAAAGATACACAATTGGAATAGTAAAGATACGCAAACGATGTAAAGATACTCTGTTTGAAAGAAACACACTCCCACACTTGCAAAACTCTCAAATACAATAGAAACTCGCATCAGAAGCCATACAGAAAGATACTCAAACGAGAAATGAAAAGATACACAATTGAAATAGTAAAGATACGCAAAGGATGTAAAGATACACAATTGGAATAGTAAAGATACGCAAACGATGTAAAGATACACAATTAGAATAGTAAAGATACGGAAACGATGTAAAGATACATAATTGGAATAGTAAAGATACGCAAACGATGTAAAGATACTCAGTTTGAAAGAAACACACTCCCACACTTGCAAAACTCTCAAATACAATAGAAACTCGCATCAGAAGCCTTACAGAAAGATACTCAAACGAGAAATGAAAAGATATACAATTGGAATAGTAAAGATATGCAAACGATGTAAAGATACACAATTGGAATAGTAAAGATACGCAAACGATGTAAAGATACACAATTAGAATAGTAAAGATACGGAAACGATGTAAAGATACACAATTGGAATAGTAAAGATACGCAAACGATGTAAAGATACTCAGTTTGAAAGAAACACACTCCCACACTTGCAAAACTCTCAAATACAATAGAAACTCGCATCAGAAGCCTTACAGAAAGATACTTAAACGAGAAATGAAAAGATACACAATTGGAATAGTAAAGATACGCAAACGATGTAAAGATACACAATTGGAATAGTAAAGATACGCAAACGATGTAAAGATACTCAGTTTGAAGGAAACACACTCCCACACTTGCAAAACTCTCAAATTCAATAGAAACTCGCATCAGAAAGCCTTACAGAAGGATACTCAAACGAGAAATGAAAAGATACACAATTAGAATAGTAAAGATACGCAAACGATGTAAAGATACACAATTGGAATAGTAAAGATACGCAAACGATGTAAAGATACTCAGTTTGAAAGAAACACACTCCCACACTTGCAAAACTCTCAAATACAATAGAAACTCGCATCAGAAAGCCTTACAGAAAGATACTCAAACGCGAAATGAAAAGATACTCAATTGGAATAGTAAAGATACGCAAACGATGTAAAGATACACAATTGGAATAGTAAAGATACGCAAACGATGTAAAGATACACAATTGGAATAGTAAAGATACGCAAACGATGTAAAGATACTCTGTTTGAAAGAAACACACTCCCACACTTGCAAAACTCTCAAATACAATAGAAACTCGCATCAGAAGCCATACAGAAAGATACTCAAACGAGAAATGAAAAGATACACAATTGGAATAGTAAAGATACGCAAAGGATGTAAAGATACACAATTGGAATAGTAAAGATACGCAAACGATGTAAAGATACACAATTAGAATAGTAAAGATACGGAAACGATGTAAAGATACATAATTGGAATAGTAAAGATACGCAAACGATGTAAAGATACTCAGTTTGAAAGAAACACACTCCCACACTTGCAAAACTCTCAAATACAATAGAAACTCGCATCAGAAGCCTTACAGAAAGATACTCAAACGAGAAATGAAAAGATATACAATTGGAATAGTAAAGATATGCAAACGATGTAAAGATACAAAATTGGAATAGTAAAGATACGCAAACGATGTAAAGATACACAATTGGAATAGTAAAGATACGCAAACGATGTAAAGATACTCAGTTTGAAAGAAACACACTCCCACACTTGCAAAACTCTCAAATACAATAGAAACTCGCATCAGAAGCCTTACAGAAAGATACTTAAACGAGAAATGAAAAGATACACAATTGGAATAGTAAAGATACACAAACGATGTAAAGATACACAATTGGAATAGTAAAGATACGCAAACGATGTAAAGATACTCAGTTTGAAGGAAACACACTCCCACACTTGCAAAACTCTCAAATTCAATAGAAACTCGCATCAGAAAGCCTTACAGAAGGATACTCAAACGAGAAATGAAAAGATACACAATTAGAATAGTAAAGATACGCAAACGATGTAAAGATACACAATTGGAATAGTAAAGATACGCAAACGATGTAAAGATACTCAGTTTGAAAGAAACACACTCCCACACTTGCAAAACTCTCAAATACAATAGAAACTCGAATCAGAAAGCCTTACAGAAAGATACTCAAACGCGAAATGAAAAGATACTCAATTGGAATAGTAAAGATACGCAAACGATGTAAAGATACACAATTGGAATAGTAAAGATACGCAAACGATGTAAAGATACACAATTGGAATAGTAAAGATACGCAAACGATGTAAAGATACTCTGTTTGAAAGAAACACACTCCCACACTTGCAAAACTCTCAAATACAATAGAAACTCGCATCAGAAGCCATACAGAAACATACTCAAACGAGAAATGAAAAGATACACAATTGGAATAGTAAAGATACGCAAAGGATGTAAAGATACACAATTGGAATAGTAAAGATACGCAAACGATGTAAAGATACACAATTAGAATAGTAAAGATACGGAAACGATGTAAAGATACATAATTGGAATAGTAAAGATACGCAAACGATGTAAAGATACTCAGTTTGAAAGAAACACACTCCCACACTTGCAAAACTCTCAAATACAATAGAAACTCGCATCAGAAGCCTTACAGAAAGATACTCAAACGAGAAATGAAAAGATATACAATTGGAATAGTAAAGATATGCAAACGATGTAAAGATACACAATTGGAATAGTAAAGATACGCAAACGATGTAAAGATACACAATTGGAATAGTAAAGATACGCAAACGATGTAAAGATACTCAGTTTGAAAGAAACACACTCCCACACTTGCAAAACTCTAAAATACAATAGAAACTCGCATCAGAAGCCTTACAGAAAGATACTTAAACGAGAAATGAAAAGATACACAATTGGAATAGTAAAGATACGCAAACGATGTAAAGATACACAATTGGAATAGTAAAGATACGCAAACGATGTAAAGATACTCTGTTTGAAAGAAACACACTCCCACACTTGCAAAACTCTCAAATTCAATAGAAACTCGCATCAGAAAGCCTTACAGAAAGATACTCAAACGAGAAATGAAAAGATACACAATTGGAATAGTAAAGATACGCAAACGATGTAAAGATACACAATTGGAATAGTAAAGATACGCAAACGATGTAAAGATACTCAGTTTGAAAGAAACACACTCCCACACTTGCAAAACTCTCAAATACAATAGAAACTCGCATCAGAAAGCCTTACAGAAAGATACTCAAACGCGAAATGAAAAGATACTCAATTGGAATAGTAAAGATACGCAAACGATGTAAAGATACACAATTGGAATAGTAAAGATACGGAAACGATGTAAAGATACACAATTGGAATAGTAAAGATACGCAAACGATGTAAAGATACTCAGTTTGAAAGAAACACACTCCCACACTTGCAAAACTCTCAAATACAATAGAAACTCGCATCAGAAGCCATACAGAAAGATACTCAAACGAGAAATGAAAAGATACACAATTGAAATAGTAAAGATACGCAAAGGATGTAAAGATACACAATTGGAATAGTAAAGATACGCAAACGATGTAAAGATACACAATTAGAATAGTAAAGATACGGAAACGATGTAAAGATACATAATTGGAATAGTAAAGATACGCAAACGATGTAAAGATACTCAGTTTGAAAGAAACACACTCCCACACTTGCAAAACTCTCAAATACAATAGAAACTCGCATCAGAAGCCTTACAGAAAGATACTCAAACGAGAAATGAAAAGATATACAATTGGAATAGTAAAGATATGCAAACGATGTAAAGATACACAATTGGAATAGTAAAGATACGCAAACGATGTAAAGATACACAATTAGAATAGTAAAGATACGGAAACGATGTAAAGATACACAATTGGAATAGTAAAGATACGCAAACGATGTAAAGATACTCAGTTTGAAAGAAACACACTCCCACACTTGCAAAACTCTCAAATACAATAGAAACTCGCATCAGAAGCCTTACAGAAAGATACTTAAACGAGAAATGAAAAGATACACAATTGGAATAGTAAAGATACGCAAACGATGTAAAGATACACAATTGGAATAGTAAAGATACGCAAACGATGTAAAGATACTCAGTTTGAAGGAAACACACTCCCACACTTGCAAAACTCTCAAATTCAATAGAAACTCGCATCAGAAAGCCTTACAGAAGGATACTCAAACGAGAAATGAAAAGATACACAATTAGAATAGTAAAGATACGCAAACGATGTAAAGATACACAATTGGAATAGTAAAGATACGCAAACGATGTAAAGATACTCAGTTTGAAAGAAACACACTCCCACACTTGCAAAACTCTCAAATACAATAGAAACTCGCATCAGAAAGCCTTACAGAAAGATACTCAAACGCGAAATGAAAAGATACTCAATTGGAATAGTAAAGATACGCAAACGATGTAAAGATACACAATTGGAATAGTAAAGATACGCAAACGATGTAAAGATACACAATTGGAATAGTAAAGATACGCAAACGATGTAAAGATACACAATTGGAATAGTAAAGATACGCAAACGATGTAAAGATACTCTGTTTGAAAGAAACACACTCCCACACTTGCAAAACTCTCAAATACAATAGAAACTCGCATCAGAAGCCATACAGAAAGATACTCAAACGAGAAATGAAAAGATACACAATTGGAATAGTAAAGATACGCAAAGGATGTAAAGATACACAATTGGAATAGTAAAGATACGCAAACGATGTAAAGATACACAATTAGAATAGTAAAGATACGGAAACGATGTAAAGATACATAATTGGAATAGTAAAGATACGCAAACGATGTAAAGATACTCAGTTTGAAAGAAACACACTCCCACACTTGCAAAACTCTCAAATACAATAGAAACTCGCATCAGAAGCCTTACAGAAAGATACTCAAACGAGAAATGAAAAGATATACAATTGGAATAGTAAAGATATGCAAACGATGTAAAGATACACAATTGGAATAGTAAAGATACGCAAACGATGTAAAGATACACAATTGGAATAGTAAAGATACGCAAACGATGTAAAGATACTCAGTTTGAAAGAAACACACTCCCACACTTGCAAAACTCTCAAATACAATAGAAACTCGCATCAGAAGCCTTACAGAAAGATACTTAAACGAGAAATGAAAAGATACACAATTGGAATAGTAAAGATACACAAACGATGTAAAGATACACAATTGGAATAGTAAAGATACGCAAACGATGTAAAGATACTCAGTTTGAAGGAAACACACTCCCACACTTGCAAAACTCTCAAATTCAATAGAAACTCGCATCAGAAAGCCTTACAGAAGGATACTCAAACGAGAAATGAAAAGATACACAATTAGAATAGTAAAGATACGCAAACGATGTAAAGATACACAATTGGAATAGTAAAGATACGCAAACGATGTAAAGATACTCAGTTTGAAAGAAACACACTCCCACACTTGCAAAACTCTCAAATACAATAGAAACTCGCATCAGAAAGCCTTACAGAAAGATACTCAAACGCGAAATGAAAAGATACTCAATTGGAATAGTAAAGATACGCAAACGATGTAAAGATACACAATTGGAATAGTAAAGATACGCAAACGATGTAAAGATACACAATTGGAATAGTAAAGATACGCAAACGATGTAAAGATACTCTGTTTGAAAGAAACACACTCCCACACTTGCAAAACTCTCAAATACAATAGAAACTCGCATCAGAAGCCATACAGAAAGATACTCAAACGAGAAATGAAAAGATACACAATTGGAATAGTAAAGATACGCAAAGGATGTAAAGATACACAATTGGAATAGTAAAGATACGCAAACGATGTAAAGATACACAATTAGAATAGTAAAGATACGGAAACGATGTAAAGATACATAATTGGAATAGTAAAGATACGCAAACGATGTAAAGATACTCAGTTTGAAAGAAACACACTCCCACACTTGCAAAACTCTCAAATACAATAGAAACTCGCATCAGAAGCCTTACAGAAAGATACTCAAACGAGAAATGAAAAGATATACAATTGGAATAGTAAAGATATGCAAACGATGTAAAGATACACAATTAGAATAGTAAAGATACGCAAACGATGTAAAGATACACAATTGGAATAGTAAAGATACGCAAACGATGTAAAGATACTCAGTTTGAAAGAAACACACTCCCACACTTGCAAAACTCTCAAATACAATAGAAACTCGCATCAGAAGCCTTACAGAAAGATACTTAAACGAGAAATGAAAAGATACACAATTGGAATAGTAAAGATACGCAAACGATGTAAAGATACACAATTGGAATAGTAAAGATACGCAAACGATGTAAAGATACTCAGTTTGAAGGAAACACACTCCCACACTTGCAAAACTCTCAAATTCAATAGAAACTCGCATCAGAAAGCCTTACAGAAAGATACTCAAACGCGAAATGAAAAGATACTCAATTGGAATAGTAAAGATACGCAAACGATGTAAAGATACACAATTGGAATAGTAAAGATACGTAAACGATGTAAAGATACACAATTGGAATAGTAAAGATACGCAAACGATGTAAAGATACTCTGTTTGAAAGAAACACACTCCCACACTTGCAAAACTCTCAAATACAATAGAAACTCGCATCAGAAGCCATACAGAAAGATACTCAAACGAGAAATGAAAAGATACACAATTGGAATAGTAAAGATACGCAAAGGATGTAAAGATACACAATTGGAATAGTAAAGATACGCAAACGATGTAAAGATACACAATTAGAATAGTAAAGATACGGAAACGATGTAAAGATACATAATTGGAATAGTAAAGATACGCAAACGATGTAAAGATACTCAGTTTGAAAGAAACACACTCCCACACTTGCAAAACTCTCAAATACAATAGAAACTCGCATCAGAAGCCTTACAGAAAGATACTCAAACGAGAAATGAAAAGATATACAATTGGAATAGTAAAGATATGCAAACGATGTAAAGATACACAATTGGAATAGTAAAGATACGCAAACGATGTAAAGATACACAATTGGAATAGTAAAGATACGCAAACGATGTAAAGATACTCAGTTTGAAAGAAACACACTCCCACACTTGCAAAACTCTCAAATACAATAGAAACTCGCATCAGAAGCCTTACAGAAAGATACTTAAACGAGAAATGAAAAGATACACAATTGGAATAGTAAAGATACGCAAACGATGTCAAGATACACAATTGGAATAGTAAAGATACGCAAACGATGTAAAGATACACAATTGGAATAGTAAAGATACGCAAACGATGTAAAGATACTCTGTTTGAAAGAAACACACTCCCACACTTGCAAAACTCTCAAATTCAATAGAAACTCGCATCTGAAAGCCTTACAGAAGGATACTCAAACGAGAAATGAAAAGATACACAATTAGAATAGTAAAGATACGCAAACGATGTAAAGATACACAATTGGAATAGTAAAGATATGCAAACGATGTAAAGATACTCAGTTTGAAAGAAACACACTCCCACACTTGCAAAACACTCAAATTCAATAGAAACTCGCATCAGAAAGTCTTACAGAAAGATACTCAAACGAGAAATGAAAAGATACACAATTGGAATAGTAAAGATACGCAAACGATGTAAAGATACACAATTGGAATAGTAAAGATACGCAAACGATGTAAAGATACTCAGTTTGAAGGAAACACACTCCCACACTTGCAAAACTCTCAAATTCAATAGAAACTCGCATCAGAAAGCCTTACAGAAAGATACTCAAACGCGAAATGAAAAGATACTCAATTGGAATAGTAAAGATACGCAAACGATGTAAAGATACACAATTGGAATAGTAAAGATACGTAAACGATGTAAAGATACACAATTGGAATAGTAAAGATACGCAAACGATGTAAAGATACTCTGTTTGAAAGAAACACACTCCCACACTTGCAAAACTCTCAAATACAATAGAAACTCGCATCAGAAGCCATACAGAAAGATACTCAAACGAGAAATGAAAAGATACACAATTGGAATAGTAAAGATACGCAAAGGATGTAAAGATACACAATTGGAATAGTAAAGATACGCAAACGATGTAAAGATACACAATTAGAATAGTAAAGATACGGAAACGATGTAAAGATACATAATTGGAATAGTAAAGATACGCAAACGATGTAAAGATACTCAGTTTGAAAGAAACACACTCCCACACTTGCAAAACTCTCAAATACAATAGAAACTCGCATCAGAAGCCTTACAGAAAGATACTCAAACGAGAAATGAAAAGATATACAATTGGAATAGTAAAGATATGCAAACGATGTAAAGATACACAATTGGAATAGTAAAGATACGCAAACGATGTAAAGATACACAATTGGAATAGTAAAGATACGCAAACGATGTAAAGATACTCAGTTTGAAAGAAACACACTCCCACACTTGCAAAACTCTCAAATACAATAGAAACTCGCATCAGAAGCCTTACAGAAAGATACTTAAACGAGAAATGAAAAGATACACAATTGGAATAGTAAAGATACGCAAACGATGTAAAGATACACAATTGGAATAGTAAAGATACGCAAACGATGTAAAGATACACAATTGGAATAGTAAAGATACGCAAACGATGTAAAGATACTCTGTTTGAAAGAAACACACTCCCACACTTGCAAAACTCTCAAATTCAATAGAAACTCGCATCTGAAAGCCTTACAGAAGGATACTCAAACGAGAAATGAAAAGATACACAATTAGAATAGTAAAGATACGCAAACGATGTAAAGATACACAATTGGAATAGTAAAGATATGCAAACGATGTAAAGATACTCAGTTTGAAAGAAACACACTCCCACACTTGCAAAACACTCAAATTCAATAGAAACTCGCATCAGAAAGTCTTACAGAAAGATACTCAAACGAGAAATGAAAAGATACTCAAACGAGAAATGAAAAGATACTCAATTGGAATAGTAAAGATACGCAAACGATGTAAAGATACACAATTAGAATAGTAAAGATACGCAAACGATGTAAATATACACAATTGGAATAGTAAAGATACGGAAATGATGTAAAGATACACAATTGGAATAGTAAAGATACGCAAACGATGTAAAGATACTCAGTTTGAAAGAAACACACTCCCACACTTGCAAAACTCTCAAATACAATAGAAACTCGCATCAGAAGCCTTACAGAAAGATACTTAAACGAGAAATGAAAAGATACACAATTGGAATAGTAAAGATACGCAAACGATGTAAAGATACACAATTGGAATAGTAAAGATACGCAAACGATGTAAAGATACACAATTGGAATAGTAAAGATACGCAAACGATGTAAAGATACTCAGTTTGAAGGAAACACACTCCCACACTTGCAAAACTCTCAAATTCAATAGAAACTCGCATCAGAAAGCCTTACAGAAGGATACTCAAACGAGAAATGAAAAGATACACAATTAGAATAGTAAAGATACGCGAACGATGTAAAGATACACAATTGGAATAGTAAAGATACGCAAACGATGTAAAGATACTCAGTTTGAAAGAAACACACTCCCACACTTGCAAAACTCTCAAATTCAATAGAAACTCGCATCAGAAAGCCTTACAGAAAGATACTCAAACGCGAAATGAAAAGATACTCAATTGGAATAGTAAAGATACGCAAACGATGTAAAGATACACAATTGGAATAGTAAAGATACGTAAACGATGTAAAGATACACAATTGGAATAGTAAAGATACGTAAACGATGTAAAGATACTCAGTTTGAAAGAAACACACTCCCACACTTGCAAAACTCTCAAATACAATAGAAACTCGCATCAGAAGCCATACAGAAAGATACTCAAACGAGAAATGAAAAGATACACAATTGGAATAGTAAAGATACGCAAAGGATGTAAAGATACACAATTGGAATAGTAAAGATACGCAAACGATGTAAAGATACACAATTAGAATAGTAAAGATACGGAAACGATGTAAAGATACATAATTGGAATAGTAAAGATACGCAAACGATGTAAAGATACTCAGTTTGAAAGAAACACACTCCCACACTTGCAAAACTCTCAAATACAATAGAAACTCGCATCAGAAGCCTTACAGAAAGATACTCAAACGAGAAATGAAAAGATATACAATTGGAATAGTAAAGATATGCAAACGATGTAAAGATACACAATTGGAATAGTAAAGATACGCAAACGATGTAAAGATACACAATTGGAATAGTAAAGATACGCAAACGATGTAAAGATACTCAGTTTGAAAGAAACACACTCCCACACTTGCAAAACTCTCAAATACAATAGAAACTCGCATCAGAAGCCTTACAGAAAGATACTTAAACGAGAAATGAAAAGATACACAATTGGAATAGTAAAGATACGCAAACGATGTCAAGATACACAATTGGAATAGTAAAGATACGCAAACGATGTAAAGATACACAATTGGAATAGTAAAGATACGCAAACGATGTAAAGATACTCTGTTTGAAAGAAACACACTCCCACACTTGCAAAACTCTCAAATTCAATAGAAACTCGCATCTGAAAGCCTTACAGAAGGATACTCAAACGAGAAATGAAAAGATACACAATTAGAATAGTAAAGATACGCAAACGATGTAAAGATACACAATTGGAATAGTAAAGATATGCAAACGATGTAAAGATACTCAGTTTGAAAGAAACACACTCCCACACTTGCAAAACACTCAAATTCAATAGAAACTCGCATCAGAAAGTCTTACAGAAAGATACTCAAACGAGAAATGAAAAGATACACAATTGGAATAGTAAAGATACGCAAACGATGTAAAGATACACAATTGGAATAGTAAAGATACGCAAACGATGTAAAGATACTCAGTTTGAAGGAAACACACTCCCACACTTGCAAAACTCTCAAATTCAATAGAAACTCGCATCAGAAAGCCTTACAGAAAGATACTCAAACGCGAAATGAAAAGATACTCAATTGGAATAGTAAAGATACGCAAACGATGTAAAGATACACAATTGGAATAGTAAAGATACGTAAACGATGTAAAGATACACAATTGGAATAGTAAAGATACGCAAACGATGTAAAGATACTCTGTTTGAAAGAAACACACTCCCACACTTGCAAAACTCTCAAATACAATAGAAACTCGCATCAGAAGCCATACAGAAAGATACTCAAACGAGAAATGAAAAGATACACAATTGGAATAGTAAAGATACGCAAAGGATGTAAAGATACACAATTGGAATAGTAAAGATACGCAAACGATGTAAAGATACACAATTAGAATAGTAAAGATACGGAAACGATGTAAAGATACATAATTGGAATAGTAAAGATACGCAAACGATGTAAAGATACTCAGTTTGAAAGAAACACACTCCCACACTTGCAAAACTCTCAAATACAATAGAAACTCGCATCAGAAGCCTTACAGAAAGATACTCAAACGAGAAATGAAAAGATATACAATTGGAATAGTAAAGATATGCAAACGATGTAAAGATACACAATTGGAATAGTAAAGATACGCAAACGATGTAAAGATACACAATTGGAATAGTAAAGATACGCAAACGATGTAAAGATACTCAGTTTGAAAGAAACACACTCCCACACTTGCAAAACTCTCAAATACAATAGAAACTCGCATCAGAAGCCTTACAGAAACATACTTAAACGAGAAATGAAAAGATACACAATTGGAATAGTAAAGATACGCAAACGATGTAAAGATACACAATTGGAATAGTAAAGATACGCAAACGATGTAAAGATACACAATTGGAATAGTAAAGATACGCAAACGATGTAAAGATACTCTGTTTGAAAGAAACACACTCCCACACTTGCAAAACTCTCAAATTCAATAGAAACTCGCATCTGAAAGCCTTACAGAAGGATACTCAAACGAGAAATGAAAAGATACACAATTAGAATAGTAAAGATACGCAAACGATGTAAAGATACACAATTGGAATAGTAAAGATATGCAAACGATGTAAAGATACTCAGTTTGAAAGAAACACACTCCCACACTTGCAAAACACTCAAATTCAATAGAAACTCGCATCAGAAAGTCTTACAGAAAGATACTCAAACGAGAAATGAAAAGATACTCAAACGAGAAATGAAAAGATACTCAATTGGAATAGTAAAGATACGCAAACGATGTAAAGATACACAATTAGAATAGTAAAGATACGCAAACGATGTAAATATACACAATTGGAATAGTAAAGATACGGAAATGATGTAAAGATACACAATTGGAATAGTAAAGATACGCAAACGATGTAAAGATACTCAGTTTGAAAGAAACACACTCCCACACTTGCAAAACTCTCAAATACAATAGAAACTCGCATCAGAAGCCTTACAGAAAGATACTTAAACGAGAAATGAAAAGATACACAATTGGAATAGTAAAGATACGCAAACGATGTAAAGATACACAATTGGAATAGTAAAGATACGCAAACGATGTAAAGATACACAATTGGAATAGTAAAGATACGCAAACGATGTAAAGATACTCAGTTTGAAGGAAACACACTCCCACACTTGCAAAACTCTCAAATTCAATAGAAACTCGCATCAGAAAGCCTTACAGAAGGATACTCAAACGAGAAATGAAAAGATACACAATTAGAATAGTAAAGATACGCGAACGATGTAAAGATACACAATTGGAATAGTAAAGATACGCAAACGATGTAAAGATACTCAGTTTGAAAGAAACACACTCCCACACTTGCAAAACTCTCAAATTCAATAGAAACTCGCATCAGAAAGCCTTACAGAAAGATACTCAAACGAGAAATGAAAAGATACACAATTGGAATAGTAAAGATACGCAAAGGATGTAAAGATACACAATTGGAATAGTAAAGATACGCAAACGATGTAAAGATACACAATTAGAATAGTAAAGATACGGAAACGATGTAAAGATACATAATTGGAATAGTGAAGATACGCAAACGATGTAAAGATACTCAGTTTGAAAGAAACACACTCCCACACTTGCAAAACTCTCAAATACAATAGAAACTCGCATCAGAAGCCTTACAGAAAGATACTCAAACGAGAAATGAAAAGATATACAATTGGAATAGTAAAGATATGCAAACGATGTAAAGATACACAATTAGAATAGTAAAGATACGCAAACGATGTAAAGATACACAATTGGAATAGTAAAGATACGCAAACGATGTAAAGATACTCAGTTTGAAAGAAACACACTCCCACACTTGCAAAACTCTCAAATACAATAGAAACTCGCATCAGAAGCCTTACAGAAAGATACTTAAACGAGAAATGAAAAGATACACAATTGGAATAGTAAAGATACGCAAACGATGTAAAGATACACAATTGGAATAGTAAAGATACGCAAACGATGTAAAGATACTCAGTTTGAAGGAAACACACTCCCACACTTGCAAAACTCTCAAATTCAATAGAAACTCGCATCAGAAAGCCTTACAGAAAGATACTCAAACGCGAAATGAAAAGATACTCAATTGGAATAGTAAAGATACGCAAACGATGTAAAGATACACAATTAGAATAGTAAAGATACGTAAACGATGTAAAGATACACAATTGGAATAGTAAAGATACGCAAACGATGTAAAGATACTCTGTTTGAAAGAAACACACTCCCACACTTGCAAAACTCTCAAATACAATAGAAACTCGCATCAGAAGCCATACAGAAAGATACTCAAACGAGAAATGAAAAGATACACAATTGGAATAGTAAAGATACGCAAAGGATGTAAAGATACACAATTGGAATAGTAAAGATACGCAAACGATGTAAAGATACTCAGTTTGAAAGAAACACACTCCCACACTTGCAAAACTTTCAAATACAATAGAAACTCGCATCAGAAGCCTTACAGAAAGATACTCGAACGAGAAATGAAAAGATACACAATTGGAATAGTAAAGATACGCAAACGATGTAAAGATACACAATTGGAATAGTAAAGATACGCAAACGATGTAAAGATACTCAGTTTGAAAGAAACACACTCCCACACTTGCAAAACTCTCAAATTCAATAGAAACTCGCATCAAAAAACCTTACAGAAAGATACTCGAACGAGAAATGAAAAGATACACAATTGGAATAGTAAAGATACGCAAACGATGTAAAGATACACAATTGGAATAGTAAAGATACGCAAACGATGTAAAGATACTCAGTTTGAAAGAAACACACTCCCACACTTGCAAAACTCTCAAATTCAATAGAAACTCGCATCAAAAAACCTTACAGAAAGATACTCAAACGAGAAATGAAAAGATACTCAATTGGAATTGTAAAGATACGCAAACGATGTAAAGATACACAATTGGAATAGTAAAGATACGTAAACGATGTAAAGATACTCAGTTTGAAAGAAACACACTCCCACACTTGCAAAACTCTCAAATTCAATAGAAACTCGCATCAGAAAGCCTTAAAGAAAGATACTCAAACGAGAAATGAAAAGATACTCAATTGGAATTGTAAAGATACGCAAACGATGTAAAGATACACAATTGGAATAGTAAAGATACGCAAACGATGTAAAGATACTCAGTTTGAAAGAAACACACTCCCACACTTGCAAAACTCTCAAATACAATAGAAACTCGCATCAGAAGTCTTACAGAAATATACTCAAACGAGAAATGAAAAGATACACAATTGGAATAGTAAAGATACGCAAACGATGTAAAGATACTCAGTTTGAAAGAAACACACTCCCACACTTGCAAAACTCTCAAATTCAATAGAAACTGGCATCAGAAAGCCTTACAGAAAGATACTCAAACGAGAAATGAAAAGATACTCAATTGGAATTGTAAAGATACGCAAACGATGTAAAGATACACAATTGGAATAGTAAAGATACGCAAACGATGCAAAGATACTCAGTTTGAAAGAAACACACTCCCACACTTGCAAAACTCTCAAATACAATAGAAACTCGCATCAGAAGTCTTACAGAAATATACTCAAACGAGAAATGAAAAGATACACAATTGGAATAGTAAAGATACGCAAACGATGTAAAGATACTCAGTTTGAAAGAAACACACTCCCACACTTGCAAAACTCTCAAATACAATAGACACTTACAGAAAGATACTCAAACGAGAAATGAAAAGATACACAATTGGAATAGTAAAGATACGCAAACGATGTAAAGATACACAATTGGAATAGTAAAGATACGGAAACGATGTAAAGATACACAATTGGAATAGTAAAGATACGCAAACGATGTAAAGATACTCAGTTTGAAAGAAACACACTCCCACACTTGCAAAACTCTCAAATACAATAGACACTCGCATCAGAAGCCTTACAGAAAGATACTCAAACGAGAAATGAAAAGATACACAATTGGAATAGTAAAGATACGCAAATGATGTAAAGATACACAATTGGAATAGTAAAGATACGCAAACGATGTAAAGATACACAATTGGAATAGTAAAGATACGGAAACGATGTAAAGATACACAATTGGAATAGTAAAGATATGCAAACGATGTAAAGATACTCAGTTTGAAAGAAACACACTCCCACACTTGCAAAACTCTCAAATACAATAGACACTCGCATCAGAAGCCTTACAGAAAGATACTCAAACGAGAAATGAAAAGATACACAATTGGAATAGTAAAGATACGCAAACGATGTAAAGATACACAATTGGAATAGTAAAGATACGCAAACGATGTAAAGATACTCAGTTTGAAAGAAACACACTCCCACACTTGCAAAACTCTTAAATACAATAGAAACTTGCATCAGAAGCCTTACAGAAAGATACTCAAACGAGAAATGGAAAGATATACAATTGGAATAGTAAAGATACGCAAACGATGTAAAGATACACAATTGGAATAGTAAAGATACGCAAACGATGTAAAGATACTCAGTTTGAAGGAAACACACTCCCACACTTGCAAAACTCTCAAATTCAATAGAAACTCGCATCAGAAAGCCTTACAGAAAGATACTCGAACGAGAAATGAAAAGATACACAATTGGAATAGTAAAGATACGCAAACGATGTAAAGATACACAATTGGAATAGTAAAGATACGCAAACGATGTAAAGATACTCAGTTTGAAAGAAACACACTCCCACACTTGCAAAACTCTCAAATTCAATAGAAACTCGCATCAAAAAACCTTACAGAAAGATACTCAAACGAGAAATGAAAAGATACTCAATTGGAATTGTAAAGATACGCAAACGATGTAAAGATACACAATTGGAATAGTAAAGATACGTAAACGATGTAAAGATACTCAGTTTGAAAGAAACACACTCCCACACTTGCAAAACTCTCAAATTCAATAGAAACTCGCATCAGAAAGCCTTAAAGAAAGATACTCAAACGAGAAATGAAAAGATACTCAATTGGAATTGTAAAGATACGCAAACGATGTAAAGATACACAATTGGAATAGTAAAGATACGCAAACGATGTAAAGATACTCAGTTTGAAAGAAACACACTCCCACACTTGCAAAACTCTCAAATACAATAGAAACTCGCATCAGAAGTCTTACAGAAATATACTCAAACGAGAAATGAAAAGATACACAATTGGAATAGTAAAGATACGCAAACGATGTAAAGATACTCAGTTTGAAAGAAACACACTCCCACACTTGCAAAAGTTTCAAATACAATAGAAATTCGCATCAGAAGCCTTACAGAAAGATACTCAAACGAGAAATGAAAAGATACACAATTGGAATAGTAAAGATACGCAAACGATGTAAAGATACACAATTGGAATAGTAAGCATACGCAAACGATGTAAAGATACTCAGTTTGAAAGAAACACACTCCCACACTTGCAAAACTCTCAAATTCAATAGAAACTGGCATCAGAAAGCCTTACAGAAAGATACTCAAACGAGAAATGAAAAGATACTCAATTGGAATTGTAAAGATACGCAAACGATGTAAAGATACACAATTGGAATAGTAAAGATACGCAAACGATGCAAAGATACTCAGTTTGAAAGAAACACACTCCCACACTTGCAAAACTCTCAAATACAATAGAAACTCGCATCAGAAGTCTTACAGAAATATACTCAAACGAGAAATGAAAAGATACACAATTGGAATAGTAAAGATACGCAAACGATGTAAAGATACTCAGTTTGAAAGAAACACACTCCCACACTTGCAAAACTCTCAAATACAATAGACACTTACAGAAAGATACTCAAACGAGAAATGAAAAGATACACAATTGGAATAGTAAAGATACGCAAACGATGTAAAGATACACAATTGGAATAGTAAAGATACGGAAACGATGTAAAGATACACAATTGGAATAGTAAAGATACGCAAACGATGTAAAGATACTCAGTTTGAAAGAAACACACTCCCACACTTGCAAAACTCTCAAATACAATAGACACTCGCATCAGAAGCCTTACAGAAAGATACTCAAACGAGAAATGAAAAGATACACAATTGGAATAGTAAAGATACGCAAATGATGTAAAGATACACAATTGGAATAGTAAAGATACGCAAACGATGTAAAGATACACAATTGGAATAGTAAAGATACGGAAACGATGTAAAGATACACAATTGGAATAGTAAAGATATGCAAACGATGTAAAGATACTCAGTTTGAAAGAAACACACTCCCACACTTGCAAAACTCTCAAATACAATAGACACTCGCATCAGAAGCCTTACAGAAAGATACTCAAACGAGAAATGAAAAGATACACAATTGGAATAGTAAAGATACGCAAACGATGTAAAGATACACAATTGGAATAGTAAAGATACGCAAACGATGTAAAGATACTCAGTTTGAAAGAAACACACTCCCACACTTGCAAAACTCTTAAATACAATAGAAACTTGCATCAGAAGCCTTACAGAAAGATACTCAAACGAGAAATGGAAAGATATACAATTGGAATAGTAAAGATACGCAAACGATGTAAAGATACACAATTGGAATAGTAAAGATACGCAAACGATGTAAAGATACTCAGTTTGAAGGAAACACACTCCCACACTTGCAAAACTCTCAAATTCAATAGAAACTCGCATCAGAAAGCCTTACAGAAAGATACTCGAACGAGAAATGAAAAGATACACAATTGGAATAGTAAAGATACGCAAACGATGTAAAGATACACAATTGGAATAGTAAAGATACGCAAACGATGTAAAGATACTCAGTTTGAAAGAAACACACTCCCACACTTGCAAAACTCTCAAATTCAATAGAAACTCGCATCAGAAAACCTTACAGAAAGATACTCAAACGAGAAATGAAAAGATACTCAATTGGAATTGTAAAGATACGCAAACGATGTAAAGATACACAATTGGAATAGTAAAGATACGCAAACGATGTAAAGATACTCAGTTTGAAAGAAACACACTCCCACACTTGCAAAACTCTCAAATACAATAGAAACTCGCATCAGAAGTCTTACAGAAATATACTCAAACGAGAAATGAAAAGATACACAATTGGAATAGTAAAGATACGCAAACGATGTAAAGATACTCAGTTTGAAAGAAACACACTCCCACACTTGCAAAACTTTCAAATACAATAGAAATTCGCATCAGAAGCCTTACAGAAAGATACTCAAACGAGAAATGAAAAGATACACAATTGGAATAGTAAAGATACGCAAACGATGTAAAGATACACAATTGGAATAGTAAGCATACGCAAACGATGCAAAGATACTAAGTTTGAAAGAAACACACTCCCACACTTGCAAAACTCTCAAATTCAATAGAAACTGGCATCAGAAAGCCTTACAGAAAGATACTCAAACGAGAAATGAAAAGATACTCAATTGGAATTGTAAAGATACGCAAACGATGTAAAGATACACAATTGGAATAGTAAAGATACGCAAACGATGCAAAGATACTCAGTTTGAAAGAAACACACTCCCACACTTGCAAAACTCTCAAATACAATAGAAACTCGCATCAGAAGTCTTACAGAAATATACTCAAACGAGAAATGAAAAGATACACAATTGGAATAGTAAAGATACGCAAACGATGTAAAGATACTCAGTTTGAAAGAAACACACTCCCACACTTGCAAAACTCTCAAATACAATAGACACTCGCATCAGAAGCCTTACAGAAAGATACTCAAACGAGAAATGAAAAGATACACAATTGGAATAGTAAAGATACGCAAACGATGTAAAGATACACAATTGGAATAGTAAAGATACGGAAACGATGTAAAGATACACAATTGGAATAGTAAAGATACGGAAACGATGTAAAGATACACAATTGGAATAGTAAAGATATGCAAACGATGTAAAGATACTCAGTTTGAAAGAAACACACTCCCACACTTGCAAAACTCTCAAATACAATAGACACTCGCATCAGAAGCCTTACAGAAAGATACTCAAACGAGAAATGAAAAGATACACAATTGGAATAGTAAAGATACGCAAACGATGTAAAGATACACAATTGGAATAGTAAAGATACGCAAACGATGTAAAGATACTCAGTTTGAAAGAAACACACTCCCACACTTGCAAAACTCTTAAATACAATAGAAACTTGCATCAGAAGCCTTACAGAAAGATACTCAAACGAGAAATGGAAAGATATACAATTGGAATAGTAAAGATACGCAAACGATGTAAAGATACACAATTGGAATAGTAAAGATACGCAAACGATGTAAAGATACTCAGTTTGAAGGAAACACACTCCCACACTTGCAAAACTCTCAAATTCAATAGAAACTCGCATCAGAAAGCCTTACAGAAAGATACTCGAACGAGAAATGAAAAGATACACAATTGGAATAGTAAAGATACGCAAACGATGTAAAGATACACAATTGGAATAGTAAAGATACGCAAACGATGTAAAGATACTCAGTTTGAAAGAAACACACTCCCACACTTGCAAAACTCTCAAATTCAATAGAAACTCGCATCAGAAAACCTTACAGAAAGATACTCAAACGAGAAATGAAAAGATACTCAATTGGAATTGTAAAGATACGCAAACGATGTAAAGATACACAATTGGAATAGTAAAGATACGCAAACGATGTAAAGATACTCAGTTTGAAAGAAACACACTCCCACACTTGCAAAACTCTCAAATACAATAGAAACTCGCATCAGAAGTCTTACAGAAATATACTCAAACGAGAAATGAAAAGATACACAATTGGAATAGTAAAGATACGCAAACGATGTAAAGATACTCAGTTTGAAAGAAACACACTCCCACACTTGCAAAACTTTCAAATACAATAGAAATTCGCATCAGAAGCCTTACAGAAAGATACTCAAACGAGAAATGAAAAGATACACAATTGGAATAGTAAAGATACGCAAACGATGTAAAGATACACAATTGGAATAGTAAGCATACGCAAACGATGCAAAGATACTAAGTTTGAAAGAAACACACTCCCACACTTGCAAAACTCTCAAATTCAATAGAAACTGGCATCAGAAAGCCTTACAGAAAGATACTCAAACGAGAAATGAAAAGATACTCAATTGGAATTGTAAAGATACGCAAACGATGTAAAGATACACAATTGGAATAGTAAAGATACGCAAACGATGCAAAGATACTCAGTTTGAAAGAAACACACTCCCACACTTGCAAAACTCTCAAATACAATAGAAACTCGCATCAGAAGTCTTACAGAAATATACTCAAACGAGAAATGAAAAGATACACAATTGGAATAGTAAAGATACGCAAACGATGTAAAGATACTCAGTTTGAAAGAAACACACTCCCACACTTGCAAAACTCTCAAATACAATAGACACTCGCATCAGAAGCCTTACAGAAAGATACTCAAACGAGAAATGAAAAGATACACAATTGGAATAGTAAAGATACGCAAACGATGTAAAGATACACAATTGGAATAGTAAAGATACGGAAACGATGTAAAGATACACAATTGGAATAGTAAAGATACGCAAACGATGTAAAGATACACAGTTTGAAAGAAACACACTCCCACACTTGCAAAACTCTCAAATACAATAGACACTCGCATCAGAAGCCTTACAGAAAGATACTCAAACGAGAAATGAAAAGATACACAATTGGAATAGTAAAGATACGCAAATGATGTAAAGATACACAATTGGAATAGTAAAGATACGCAAACGATGTAAAGATACACAATTGGAATAGTAAAGATACGGAAACGATGTAAAGATACACAATTGGAATAGTAAAGATATGCAAAAGATGTAAAGATACTCAGTTTGAAAGAAACACACTCCCACACTTGCAAAACTCTCAAATACAATAGAAACTCGCATCATAAGCCTTACAGAAAGGTACTCAAACGAGAAATGAAAAGATACACAATTGGAATAGTAAAGATACGGAAACGATGTAAAGATACACAATTGGAATAGTAAAGATACGCAAACGATGTAAAGATACACAATTGGAATAGTAAAGATACGGAAACGATGTAAAGATACACAATTGGAATAGTAAAGATACGCAAACGATGTAAAGATACTCAGTTTGAAAGAAACACACTCCCACACTTGCAAAACTCTCAAATACAATAGACACGCATCAGAAGCCTTACAGAAAGATACTCAAACGAGAAATGAAAAGATACACAATTAGAATAGTAAAGATACGCAAACGATGTAAAGATACACAATTGGAATAGTAAAGATACGCAAACGATGTAAAGATACACAATTGGAATAGTAAAGACACGGAAACGATGTAAAGATACACAATTGGAATAGTAAAGATACGCAAACGATGTAAAGATACTCAGTTTGAAAGAAACACACTCCCACACTTGCAAAACTCTCAAATACAATAGACACTCGCATCAGAAGCCTTACAGAAAGATACTCAAACGAGAAATGAAAAGATACACAATTGGAATAGTAAAGATACGCAAACGATGTAAAGATACACAATTGGAATAGTAAGCATACGCAAACGAAGTAAAGATACTCAGTTTGAAAGAAACACACTCCCACACTTGCAAAACTCTCAAATTCAATAGAAACTGGCATCAGAAAGCCTTACAGAAAGATACTCAAACGAGAAATGAAAAGATACACAATTGGAATAGGAAAGATACGGAAACGATGTAAAGATACACAATTGGAATAGTAAAGATACGCAAACGATGTAAAGATACACAATTGGAATAGTAAAGATACGGAAACGATGTAAACATACACAATTGGAATAGTAAAGATACGCAAACGATGTAAAGATACTCAGTTTGAAAGAAACACACTCCCACACTTGCAAAACTTTCAAATACAATAGAAATTCGCATCAGAAGCCTTACAGAAAGATACTAAACCAGAAATGAAAAGATACACAATTGGAATAGTAAAGATACGCAAACGATGTAAAGATACACAATTGGAATAGTAAGCATACGCAAACGATGTAAAGATACTCAGTTTGAAAGAAACACACTCCCACACTTGCAAAACTCTTAAATTCAATAGAAACTGGCATCAGAAAGCCTTACAGAAAGATACTCAAACGAGAAATGAAAAGATACTCAATTGGAATTGTAAAGATACGCAAACGATGTAAAGATACACAATTGGAATAGTAAAGATACGCAAACGATGTAAAGATACTCAGTTCGAAAGAAACACACTCCCACACTAGCAAAACTCTCAAATTCAATAGAAACTCGCATCAGAAAGCCTTACAGAAAGATACTCAAACGAGAAATGAAAAGATACACAATTGGAATAGTAAAGATACGCAAACGATGTAAAGATACTCAGTTTGAAAGAAACACACTCCCACACTTGCAAAACTCTCAAATACAACAGAAACTCGCATCAGAAGCCTTACAGAAATATACTCAAACGAGAAATGAAAAGATACACTATTGGAATAGTAAAGATACGCAAACGATGTAAAGATACTCAGTTTGAAAGAAACACACTCCCACACTTGCAAAACTCTCAAATACAATAGAAACTCGCATCAGAAGCCTTACAGAAAGATACTCAAACGAGAAATGAAAACATACACAATTGAAATAGTAAAGATACGCAAACGATGTAAAGATACACAATTGGAATAGTAAAGATACGCAAACGATGTAAAGATACTCAGTTTGAAAGAAACACACTCCCACACTTGCAAAACTCTCAAATACAATAGAAACTCGCATCAGAAGCCTTACAGAAAGATACTCAAACGAGAAATGAAAAGATACACAATTGGAATAGTAAAGATACGCAAACGATGTAAAGATACACAATTGGAATAGTAAAGATATGCAAACGATGTAAAGATACTCAGTTTGAAAGAAACACACTCCCACACTTGCAAAACTCTCAAATTCAAAAGAAACTCGCATCAGAAAGCCTTACAGAAAGATACTCAAACGAAAAATGGAAAGATACACAATTGGAATAGTAAAGATACGCGAACGATGTAAAGATACACAATTGGAATAGTAAAGATACGCAAACGATGTAAAGATACTCAGTTTGAAAGAAACACACTCCCACACTTGCAAAACTCTCAAATACAATAGAAACTCCCATCAGAAGCCTTACAGAAAGATACTCAAACGAGAAATGAAAAGATACACAATTGGAATAGTAAAGATACGCAAACGATGTAAAGATACACAATTGTAATAGTAAAGATACGGAAACGATGTAAAGATACACAATTGGAATAGTAAAGATACGGAAACGATGTAAAGATACACAATTGGAATAGTAAAGATACGCAAACGATGTAAAGATACTCAGTTTGAAAGAAACACACTCCCACACTTGCAAAACTTTCAAATACAATAGAAACTCGCATCAGAAGCCTTACAGAAAGATACTCAAACGAGAAAAGAAAAGATACACAATTGGAATAGTAAAGATACGCAAACGATTTAAAGATACACAATTGGAATAGTAAAGATACGCAAACGATGTAAAGATACTCAGTTTGAAAGAAACACACTCCCACACTTGCAAAACTCTCAAATACAATAGAAACTCGCATCAGAAGCCTTACAGAAAGATACTCAAACGAGAAATGAAAAGATACACAATTGGAATAGTAAAGATACGCAAAAGATGTAAAGATACACAATTGGAATAGTAAAGATATGCAAACGATGTAAAGATACTCAGTTTGAAAGAAACACACTCCCACACTTGCAAAACTCTCAAATTCAAAAGAAACTCGCATCAGAAAGCCTTACAAAAAGATACTCAAACGAAAAATGGAAAGATACGCAAACGATGTAAAGATACTCAGTTTGAAAGAAACACACTCCCACACTTTTAAAACTCTCAAATACAATAGAAACTCGCATCAGAAAGCCTTACAGAAAGATAGTCAAACGAGAAATGAAAAGATACTCAATTGGAATAGTAAAGATATGCAAACGATGTAAAGATACACAATTGGAATAGTAAAGATACGCAAACGATGTAAAGATACACAATTGGAATAGTAAGCATACGCAAACGATGTAAAGATACACAATCGGAACAGTAAAGATACGCAAACGATGTAAAGATACTCAGTTTGAAAGAAACACACTCCCACACTTGCAAAACTCTCAAATACAATAGAAACTCGCATCAGAAGCCTTACAGAAAGATACTCAAACGAGAAATGAAAAGATACACAATTGAAATAGTAAAGATACGCAAACGATGTAAAGATACACAATTGGAATAGTAAAGATACGCAAACGATGTAAAGATACTCAGTTTGAAGGAAACACACTCCCACACTTGCAAAACTCTCAAATACAATAGAAACTCGCATCAGAAGCCTTACAGAAAGATACTCAAACGAGAAATGAAAAGATACACAATTGGAATAGTAAAGATACGCAAACGATGTAAAGATACACAATTGGAATTGTACAGATACGCAAACGATGTAAAGATACTCAGTTTGAAAGAAACACACTCCCACACTTGCAAAACTTTCAAATACAATAGAAACTCGCATCAGAAGCCTTACAGAAAGATACTCAAACGAGAAATGAAAAGATACACAATTGGAATAGTAAAGATACGCAAACGATGTAAAGATACACAATTGGAATAGTAAGCATACACAAATGTTGTAAAGATACTCAGTTTGAAAGAAACACACTCCCACACTTGCAAAATTCTAAAATTCGTTAGAAACTGGCATCAGAAAGCCTTACAGAAAGATACTCAAACGAGAAATGAAAAGATACTCAATTGGAATTGTAAAGATACGCAAACGATGTAAAGATACACAATTGGAATAGTAAAGATACGCAATTGGAATAGTAAAGATACGCAAACGATGTAAAGATACTCAGTTTGAAAGAAACACACACCCACACTAGCAAAACTCTCAAATTCAATAGAAACTCGCATCAGAAAGCCTTATAGAAAGATACTCAAACGAGAAATGAAAAGATACACAATTGGAATAGTAAAGATACGCAAACGATGTAAAGATACTCAGTTTGAAAGAAACACACTCCCACACTTGCAAAACTCTGAAATACAACAGAAACTCGCATCAGAAGCCTTACAGAAATATACTCAAACGAGAAATGAAAAGATACACTATTGTAATAGTAAAGATACGCAAACGATGTAAAGATACACAATTGGAATAGTAAAGATACGGAAACGATGTAAAGATACACAATTGGAATAGTAAAGATACGGAAACGATGTAAAGATACACAATTGGAATAGTAAAGATACGCAAACGATGTAAAGATACTCAGTTTGAAAGAAACACACTCCCACACTTGCAAAACTTTCAAATACAATAGAAACTCGCATCAGAAGCCTTACAGAAAGATACTCAAACAAGAAATGAAAAGATACACAATTGGAATAGTAAAGATACGCAAACGATTTAAAGATACACAATTGGAATAGTAAAGATACGGAAACGATGTAAAGATACACAATTGGAATAGTAAAGATACGCAAACGATGTAAAGATACTCAGTTTGAAAGAAACACACTCCCACACTTGCAAAACTCTCAAATACAATAGAAACTCGCATCAGAAGCCTTACAGAAAGATACTCAAACGAGAAATGAAAAGATACACAATTGGAATAGTAAAGATACGCAAACGATGTAAAGATACACAATTGGAATAGTAAAGATATGCAAACGATGTAAAGATACTCAGTTTGAAAGAAACACACTCCCACACTTGCAAAACTCTCAAATTCAAAAGAAACTCGCATCAGAAAGCCTTACAAAAAGATACTCAAACGAAAAATGGAAAGATACGCAAACGATGTAAAGATACTCAGTTTGAAAGAAACACACTCCCACACTTTTAAAACTCTCAAATACAATAGAAACTCGCATCAGAAAGCCTTACAGAAAGATAGTCAAACGAGAAATGAAAAGATACTCAATTGGAATAGTAAAGATATGCAAACGATGTAAAGATACACAATTGGAATAGTAAAGATACGCAAACGATGTAAAGATACACAATTGGAATAGTAAAGATACTGAAACGATGTAAAGATACACAATCGGAACAGTAAAGATACGCAAACGATGTAAAGATACTCAGTTTGAAAGAAACACACTCCCACACTTGCAAAACTCTCAAATACAATAGAAACTCGCATCAGAAGCCTTACAGAAAGATACTCACACGAGAAATGAAAAGATACACAATTGAAATAGTAAAGATACGCAAACGATGTAAAGATACACAATTGGAATAGTAAAGATACGCAAACGATGTAAAGATACTCAGTTTGAAGGAAACACACTCCCACACTTGCAAAACTCTCAAATACAATAGAAACTCGCATCAGAAGCCTTACAGAAAGATACTCAAACGAGAAATGAAAAGATACACAATTGGAATAGTAAAGATACGCAAACGATGTAAAGATACACAATTGGAATTGTACAGATACGCAAACGATGTAAAGATACTCAGTTTGAAAGAAACACACTCCCACACTTGCAAAACTTTCAAATACAATAGAAACTCGCATCAGAAGCCTTACAGAAAGATACTCAAACGAGAAATGAAAAGATACACAATTGGAATAGTAAAGATACGCAAATGTAAAGATACGCAAACGATGTAAAGATACACAATTGGAATAGTAAGCATACACAAACGATGTAAAGATACTCAGTTTGAAAGAAACACACTCCCACACTAGCAAAACTCTCAAATTCAATAGAAACTCGCATCAGAAAGCCTTATAGAAAGATACTCAAACGAGAAATGAAAAGATACACAATTGGAATAGTAAAGATACGCAAACGATGTAAAGATACTCAGTTTGAAAGAAACACAGTCCCACACTTGCAAAACTCTCAAATACAATAGAAACTCGCATCAGAAGTCTTACAGAAAGATACTGAAACGAGAAATGAAAAGATACACAATTGGAATAGTAAAGATACGCAAACGATGTAAAGATACAGAATTGGAATTGTAAAGAGACGCAAACGATGTAAAGATACTCAGTTTGAAGGAAACACACTCCCACACTAGCAAAACTCTCAAATTCAATAGAAACTCGCATCAGAAGCCTTACAGAAAGATACTGAAACGAGAAATGAAAAGATACACAATTGGAATAGTAAAGATACGCAAATGATGTAAAGATACACAATTGGAATAGTAAAGATACGCAAACGATGTAAAGATACAGAATTGGAATAGTAAAGAGACGCAAACGATGTAAAGATACTCAGTTTGAAGGAAACACACTCCCACACTAGCAAAACTCTCAAATTCAATAGAAACTCGCATCAGAAAGCCTTACAGAAAGATACTCAAACGAGAAATGAAAAGATACACAATTGGAATAGTAAAGATACGCAAACGATGTAAAGATACTCAGTTTGAAAGAAACACACTCCCATTCTTGAAAAACTTTCAAATACAATAGAAACTCGCATCAGAAGCCTTACAGAAAGATACTCAAACGAGAAATGAAAAGATACACAATTGGAATAGTAAACATACGCAAACGATGTAAAGATACTCAGTTTGAAACAAACACACTCCCACACTTGCAAAACTCTCAAATTCAATAGAAACTGGCATCAGAAAGCCTTACAGAAAGATACTCAAACGAGAAATGAAAAGATACTCAATTGGAATTGTAAAGATACGCAAACGATGTAAAGATACACAATTGGAAAAGTAAAGATACCCAAACGATGTAAAGATACTCAGTTTGAAAGAAACACACTCCCACACTTGCAAAACTCTCAAATTCAATAGAAACTCGGATCAGAAAGCCTTACAGAAAGATACTCAAACGAGAAATGAAAAGATACACAATTGGAATAGTAAAGATACGCAAACGATGTAAAGATACTCAGTTTGAAAGAAACACACTCCCATTCTTGAAAAACTTTCAAATACAATAGAAACTCGCATCAGAAGCCTTACAGAAATATACTCAAACGAGAAATGAAAAGATACATAATTGGTATAGTAAAGATACGCAAACGATGTAAAGATACTCAGTTTTGAAGAAACACACCCCCACACTTGCAAAACTCTCAAATTCAATAGAAACTCGCATCAGAAAGCCTTACAGAAAGATACTCAAACGAGAAATGAAAAGATACACAATTGGAATAGTAAAGATACACAATTGGAATAGTAAACATACGCAAACGATGTAAAGATACTTAGTTTGAAACAAACACACTGCCACACTTGCAAAACTCTCAAATTCAATAGAAACTCGCATCAGAAAGCCTTACAGAAAGATACTCAAACGAGAAATGAAAAGATACTCAATTGGAATTGTAAAGATACGCAAACGATGTAAAGATACTCAGTTTTGAAGAAACACACCCCCACACTTGCAAAACTCTCAAATTCAATAGAAACTCGCATCAGAAAGCCTTATAGAAAGATACTCAAACGAGAAATGAAAAGATACACAATTGGAATAGTAAAGATACGCAAACGATGTAAAGATACTCAGTTTGAAAGAAACACACTCCCATTCTTGAAAAACTTTCAAATACAATAGAAACTCGCATCAGAAGCCTTACAGAAAGATACTCAAACGAGAAATGAAAAGATACACAATTGGAATAGTAAAGATACACAATTGGAATAGTAAACATACGCAAACGATGTAAAGATACTCAGTTTGAAACAAACACACTCCCACACTTGCAAAACTCTCAAATTCAATAGAAACTCGCATCAGAAAGCCTTACAGAAAGATACTCAAACGAGAAATGAAAAGATACTCAATTGGAATTGTAAAGATACGTAAACGATGTAAAGATACACAATTGGAAAAGTAAAGATACCCAAACGATGTAAAGATACTCAGTTTGAAAGAAACACACTCCCACACTTGCAAAACTCTCAAATTCAATAGAAACTCGGATCAGAAAGCCTTACAGAAAGATACTCAAACGAGAAATGAAAAGATACACAATTGGAATAGTAAAGATATGCAAACGATGTAAAGATACTCAGTTTGAAAGAAACACACTCCCATTCTTGAAAAACTTTCAAATACAATAGAAACTCGCATCAGAAGCCTTACAGAAATATACTCAAACGAGAAATGAAAAGATACATAATTGGTATAGTAAAGATACGCAAACGATGTAAAGATACTCAGTTTTGAAGAAACACACCCCCACACTTGCAAAACTCTCAAATTCAATAGAAACTCGCATCAGAAAGCCTTACAGAAAGATACTCAAACGAGAAATGAAAAGATACACAATTGGAATAGTAAAGATACGCAAACGATGTAAAGATACTCAGTTTGAAAGAAACACACTCCCATTCTTGAAAAACTTTCAAATACAATAGAAACTCGCATCAGAAGCCTTACAGAAAGATACTCAAACGAGAAATGAAAAGATACACAATTGGAATAGTAAAGATACACAATTGGAATAGTAAACATACGCAAACGATGTAAAGATACTTAGTTTGAAACAAACACACTCCCACACTTGCAAAACTCTCAAATTCAATAGAAACTCGCATCAGAAAGCCTTACAGAAAGATACTCAAACGAGAAATGAAAAGATACTCAATTGGAATTGTAAAGATATGCAAACGATGTAAAGATACACAATTGGAAAAGTAAAGATACCCAAACGATGTAAAGATACTCAGTTTGAAAGAAACACACTCCCACACTTGCAAAACTCTCAAATTCAATAGAAACTCGCATCAGAAAGCCTTACAGAAAGATACTCAAACGAGAAATGAAAAGATACACAATTGGAATAGTAAAGATACGCAAACGATGTAAAGATACTTAGTTTGAAACAAACACACTGCCACACTTGCAAAACTCTCAAATTCAATAGAAACTCGCATCAGAAAGCCTTACAGAAAGATACTCAAACGAGAAATGAAAAGATACTCAATTGGAATTGTAAAGATACGCAAACGATGTAAAGATACTCAGTTTTGAAGAAACACACCCCCACACTTGCAAAACTCTCAAATTCAATAGAAACTCGCATCAGAAAGCCTTATAGAAAGATACTCAAACGAGAAATGAAAAGATACACAATTGGAATAGTAAAGATACGCAAACGATGTAAAGATACTCAGTTTGAAAGAAACACACTCCCATTCTTGAAAAACTTTCAAATACAATAGAAACTCGCATCAGAAGCCTTACAGAAAGATACTCAAACGAGAAATGAAAAGATACACAATTGGAATAGTAAAGATACACAATTGGAATAGTAAACATACGCAAACGATGTAAAGATACTCAGTTTGAAACAAACACACTCCCACACTTGCAAAACTCTCAAATTCAATAGAAACTCGCATCAGAAAGCCTTACAGAAAGATACTCAAACGAGAAATGAAAAGATACTCAATTGGAATTGTAAAGATACGTAAACGATGTAAAGATACACAATTGGAAAAGTAAAGATACCCAAACGATGTAAAGATACTCAGTTTGAAAGAAACACACTCCCACACTTGCAAAACTCTCAAATTCAATAGAAACTCGGATCAGAAAGCCTTACAGAAAGATACTCAAACGAGAAATGAAAAGATACACAATTGGAATAGTAAAGATATGCAAACGATGTAAAGATACTCAGTTTGAAAGAAACACACTCCCATTCTTGAAAAACTTTCAAATACAATAGAAACTCGCATCAGAAGCCTTACAGAAATATACTCAAACGAGAAATGAAAAGATACATAATTGGTATAGTAAAGATACGCAAACGATGTAAAGATACTCAGTTTTGAAGAAACACGACCCCACACTTGCAAAACTCTCAAATTCAATAGAAACTCGCATCAGAAAGCCTTACAGAAAGATACTCAAACGAGAAATGAAAAGATACACAATTGGAATAGTAAAGATACGCAAACGATGTAAAGATACTCAGTTTGAAAGAAACACACTCCCATTCTTGAAAAACTTTCAAATACAATAGAAACTCGCATCAGAAGCCTTACAGAAAGATACTCAAACGAGAAATGAAAAGATACACAATTGGAATAGTAAAGATACACAATTGGAATAGTAAACATACGCAAACGATGTAAAGATACTTAGTTTGAAACAAACACACTCCCACACTTGCAAAACTCTCAAATTCAATAGAAACTCGCATCAGAAAGCCTTACAGAAAGATACTCAAACGAGAAATGAAAAGATACTCAATTGGAATTGTAAAGATATGCAAACGATGTAAAGATACACAATTGGAAAAGTAAAGATACCCAAACGATGTAAAGATACTCAGTTTGAAAGAAACACACTCCCACACTTGCAAAACTCTCAAATTCAATAGAAACTCGCATCAGAAAGCCTTACAGAAAGATACTCAAACGAGAAATGAAAAGATACACAATTGGAATAGTAAAGATACGCAAACGATGTAAAGATACTTAGTTTGAAACAAACACACTGCCACACTTGCAAAACTCTCAAATTCAATAGAAACTCGCATCAGAAAGCCTTACAGAAAGATACTCAAACGAGAAATGAAAAGATACTCAATTGGAATTGTAAAGATACGCAAACGATGTAAAGATACTCAGTTTTGAAGAAACACACCCCCACACTTGCAAAACTCTCAAATTCAATAGAAACTCGCATCAGAAAGCCTTATAGAAAGATACTCAAACGAGAAATGAAAAGATACACAATTGGAATAGTAAAGATACGCAAACGATGTAAAGATACTCAGTTTGAAAGAAACACACTCCCATTCTTGAAAAACTTTCAAATACAATAGAAACTCGCATCAGAAGCCTTACAGAAAGATACTCAAACGAGAAATGAAAAGATACACAATTGGAATAGTAAAGATACACAATTGGAATAGTAAACATACGCAAACGATGTAAAGATACTCAGTTTGAAACAAACACACTCCCACACTTGCAAAACTCTCAAATTCAATAGAAACTCGCATCAGAAAGCCTTACAGAAAGATACTCAAACGAGAAATGAAAAGATACTCAATTGGAATTGTAAAGATACGTAAACGATGTAAAGATACACAATTGGAAAAGTAAAGATACCCAAACGATGTAAAGATACTCAGTTTGAAAGAAACACACTCCCACACTTGCAAAACTCTCAAATTCAATAGAAACTCGGATCAGAAAGCCTTACAGAAAGATACTCAAACGAGAAATGAAAAGATACACAATTGGAATAGTAAAGATATGCAAACGATGTAAAGATACTCAGTTTGAAAGAAACACACTCCCATTCTTGAAAAACTTTCAAATACAATAGAAACTCGCATCAGAAGCCTTACAGAAATATACTCAAACGAGAAATGAAAAGATACATAATTGGTATAGTAAAGATACGCAAACGATGTAAAGATACTCAGTTTTGAAGAAACACACCCCCACACTTGCAAAACTCTCAAATTCAATAGAAACTCGCATCAGAAAGCCTTACAGAAAGATACTCAAACGAGAAATGAAAAGATACACAATTGGAATAGTAAAGATACGCAAACGATGTAAAGATACTCAGTTTGAAAGAAACACACTCCCATTCTTGAAAAACTTTCAAATACAATAGAAACTCGCATCAGAAGCCTTACAGAAAGATACTCAAACGAGAAATGAAAAGATACACAATTGGAATAGTAAAGATACACAATTGGAATAGTAAACATACGCAAACGATGTAAAGATACTTAGTTTGAAACAAACACACTCCCACACTTGCAAAACTCTCAAATTCAATAGAAACTCGCATCAGAAAGCCTTACAGAAAGATACTCAAACGAGAAATGAAAAGATACTCAATTGGAATTGTAAAGATATGCAAACGATGTAAAGATACACAATTGGAAAAGTAAAGATACCCAAACGATGTAAAGATACTCAGTTTGAAAGAAACACACTCCCACACTTGCAAAACTCTCAAATTCAATAGAAACTCGCATCAGAAAGCCTTACAGAAAGATACTCAAACGAGAAATGAAAAGATACACAATTGGAATAGTAAAGATACGCAAACGATGTAAAGATACTCAGTTTGAAAGAAACACACTCCCATTCTTGAAAAACTTTCAAATACAATAGAAACTCGCATCAGAAGCCTTACAGAAAGATACTCAAACGAGAAATGAAAAGATACACAATTGGAATAGTAAAGATACACAATTGGAATAGTAAACATACGCAAACGATGTAAAGATACTCAGTTTGAAACAAACACACTCCCACACTTGCAAAACTCTCAAATTCAATAGAAACTGGCATCAGAAAGCCTTACAGAAAGATACTCAAACGAGAAATGAAAAGATACTCAATTGGAATTGTAAAGATACGCAAACGATGTAAAGATACACAATTGGAAAAGTAAAGATACCCAAACGATGTAAAGATACTCAGTTTGAAAGAAACACACTCCCACACTTGCAAAACTCTCAAATTCAAAAGAAACTCGCATCAGAAAGCCTTACAGAAAGATACTCAAACGAGAAATGAAAAGATACACAATTGGAATAGTAAAGATACGCAAATGATATAAAGATACTCAGTTTGAAAGAAACACACTCCCATTCTTGAAAAACTTTCAAATACAATAGAAACTCGCATCAGAAGCCTTACAGAAATATACTCAAACGAGAAATGAAAAGATACATAATTGGTATAGTAAAGATACGCAAACGATGTAAAGATACTCAGTTTTGAAGAAACACACCCCCACACTTGCAAAACTCTCAAATTCAATAGAAACTCGCATCAGAAAGCCTTACAGAAAGATACTCAAACGAGAAATGAAAAGATACACAATTGGAATAGTAAAGATACGCAAACGATGTAAAGATACTCAGTTTGAAAGAAACACACTCCCACACTTGCAAAACTCTCAAATACAATAGAAACTCGCATCAGAAGCCTTACAGAAATATACTCAAACGAGAAATGAAAAGATACACAATTGGAATAGTAAACATACGCAAACGATGTAAAGATACTCAGTTTGAAACAAACACACTCCCACACTTGCAAAACTCTCATATTCAATAGAAACTGGCATCAGAAAGCCTTACAGAAAGATACTCAAACGAGAAATGAAAAGATACTCAATTGGAATTGTAAAGATACGCAAACGATGTAAAGATACACAATTGGAAAAGTAAAGATACCCAAACGATGTAAAGATACTCAGTTTGAAAGAAACACACTCCCACACTTGCAAAACTCTCAAATTCAATAGAAACTCGCATCAGAAAGACTTACAGAAAGATACTCAAACGAGAAATGAAAAGATACTGAATTGGAATAGTAAAGATACGCAAACGATGTAAAGATACACAATTGGAATAGTAAAGATACGCAAACGATGTAACGATACACAATTGGAATAGTAAAGATACGCAAACGATGTAAAGATACTCATTTAGAAAGAAACACACTCCCACACTTGCAAAACTCTCAAATACAATAGAAAATCGCATCAGAAGCCTTACAGAAAGATACTCAAACGAGAAATGAAAAGATACACAATTGGAATAGTAAAGATACGCAAACGATGTAAAGATACACAATTGGAATTGTAAAGATACGCGAACGATGTAAAGATACTCAGTTTGAAGGAAACACACTCCCACACTTGCAAAACTCTGAAATTCAATAGAAACTCGCATCAGAAGCCATACAGAAAGATACTCAAACGAGAAATGAAAAGATACACAATTGGAATAGTAAAGATACGCAAACGATGTAAAGATACACAATTGGAATAGTAAAGAGACGCAAACGATGTAAAGATACTGAGTTTGAAGGAAACACACTCCCACACTTGCAAAACTCTCAAATTCAATAGAAACTCGCATCAGAAGCCTTACAGAAAGATACTCAAACGAGAAATGAAAAGATACACAATTGGAATAGTAAAGATACGCAAACGATGTAAAGATACACAATTGGAATAGTAAAGAGACGCAAACGATGTAAAGATACTGAGTTTGAAGGAAACACACTCCCACACTTGCAAAACTCTCAAATTCAATAGAAACTCGCATCAGAAAGCCTTACAGAAAGATACTCAAACGAGAAATGAAAAGATACACAATTGGAATAGTAAAGATACGCAAACGATGTAAAGATACACAATTGGAATAGTAAACATACGCAAACGATATAAAGATACTCAGTTTGAAAGAAACACACTCCCACACTTGCAAAACTCTCAAATTCAATAGAAACTCGCATCAGAAAGCCTTACAGAAAGATACTCAAACGAGAAATGAAAAGATACTCAATTGGAATAGTAAAGATACGCAAACGAGGTAAAGATACACAATTGGAATAGTAAAGATACGCAAACGATGTAAAGATACCCAATTGGAATAGTAAAGATACGCAAACGATGTAAAGATACACAATTGGAATAGTAAAGATACGCAAACGATGTAAAGATACTCAGTTTGAAAGAAACACATTCCCACACTTGCAAAACTCTCAAATTCAATAGAAACTCGCATCAGAAGCCTTACAGAAAGATACTCAAACGAGAAATGAAAAGATACACAATTGGAATAGTAAAGATACGCAAACGATGTAAAGATACACAATTGGAATAGTAAATATACGCAAACGATGTAAAGATACTCAGTTTGAAAGAAACACACTCCCACACTTGCAAAACTCTCAAATTCAATAGAAACTGACATCAGAAAGCCTTACAGAAAGATACTCAAACGAGAAATGAAAAGATACTCAATTGGAATTGTAAAGATACGCAAACGATGTAAAGATACACAATTGGAAAAGTAAAGATACCCAAACGATGTAAAGATACTCAGTTTGAAAGAAACACACTCCCACACTTGCAAAACTCTCAAATTCAATAGAAACTCGCATCAGAAGCCTTACAGAAAGATACTGAAACGAGAAATGAATAGATACACAATTGGAATAGTAAAGATACGCAACGATGTAAAGATACACAATTAGAATAGTAAAGATACGCAAACGATGTAAAGATACTCAGTTTGAAAGAAACACACTCCCACACTTGCAAAACTCTCAAATTCAATAGAAACTCGCATCAGAAAGTCTTACAGAAAGATACTCAAACGAGAAATGAAAAGATACACAATTGGAATAGTAAAGATACGCAAACGATGTAAAGATACACAATTGGAATAGTAAACATACGCAAACGATGTAAAGATACACAATTGGAATAGTAAACATACGCAAACGATGTAAAGATACTCAGTTTGAAAGAAACACACTCCCACACTTGCAAAACTCTCAAATTCAATAGAAACTCGCATCAGAAAGCCTTACAGAAAGATACTCAAACGAGAAATGAAAAGATACACATTTGGAATAGTAAAGATACGCAAACGATGTAAAGATACTCAGTTTGAAGGAAACACACTCCCACACTTGCAAAACTCTCAAACTCAATAGAAACTCGCATCAGAAGCCTTATAGAAAAATACTCAAACGAGAAATGAAAAGATACACATTTGGAATAGTAAAGATACGCAAACGATGTAAAGATACTCAGTTTGAAGGAAACACACTCCCACACTTGCAAAACTCTCAAACTCAATAGAAACTCGCATCAGAAGCCTTACAGAAAGATACTCAAACGAGAAATGAAAAGATACACAATTGGAATAGTAAAGATACGCAAACGATGTAAAGATACATAATTGAAATAGTAAACATACGCAAACGATGTAAAGATATTCATTTTGAAAGAAACATACTCCCACACTTGCAAAACTCTCAAATTCAATAGAAACTGGCATCAGAAAGCCTTCCAGAAAGATACTCAAACGAGAAATTAAAAGATACTCAATTGGAATTGTAAAGATACGCAAACGATGTAAAGATACTCAGTTTGAAAGAAACACACTCCGACACTTGCAAAACTCTCAAATACAATAGAAACTCGCATCAGAAGTCTTACAGAAATATACTCAAACGAGAAATGAAAAGATACACAATTGGTATAGTAAAGATACGCAAACGATGTAAAGATACTCAGTTTGAAAGAAACACACCCCTACACTTGCAAAACTCTCAAATTCAATAGAAACTCGCATCAGAAAGCCTTACAGAAAGATACTCAAACGAGAAATGAAAAGATACTCAATTGGAATTGTAAAGATACGCAAACGATGTAAAGATACACAATTGGAATAGTAAAGATACGCAAACGATGTAAAGATACTCAGTTTGAAAGAAACACACTCACACACTTGCAAAACTCTCAAATACAATAGAAACTCGCATCAGAAGCCTTACAGAAAGACACTCAAACGAGAAATGAAAAGATACACAATTGGAATAGTAAAGATACGCAAACGATGTAAAGATACTGAGTTTGAAAGAAACACACTCCCACACTTACAAAACTCTCAAATTCAATAGAAACTCGCATCAGAAAGCCTTACAGAAAGATACTCAAACGAGAAATGAAAAGATACTCAATTGGAATTGTAAAGATACGCAAACGATGTAAAGATACACAATTGGAATAGTAAAGATACGCAAACGATGTAAAGATACTCAGTTTGAAAGAAACACACTCACACACTTGCAAAACTCTCAAATACAATAGAAACTCGCATCAGAAGCCTTACAGAAAGACACTCAAACGAGAAATGAAAAGATACACAATTGGAATAGTAAAGATACGCAAATGATGTAAAGATACACAATTGGAATAGTAAAGATACGCAAACGATGTAAAGATACACAATTTGAATAGTAAAGATACGCAAACGATGTAAAGATGCACAATTAGAATAGTAAAGATACGGAAACGATGTAAAGATACACAATTGGAATAGTAAAGATACGCAAACGATGTAAAGATACTCAGTTTGAAAGAAACACACCCCCACACTTGCAAAACTTTCAAATACAATAGAAACTCGCATCAGAAGCCTTACAGAAAGATACTCAAACGAGAAATGAAAAGATACACAATTGGAATAGTAAAGATAGGCAAACGATGTAAAGATACACAATTGGAATAGTAAACATACGCAAACGATGTAAAGATACTCAGTTTGAAAGAAACACACTCCCACACTTGCAAAACTCTCAAATACAATAGAAACTCGCATCAGAAGCTTACAGAAAGATACTCAAACGAGAAATGAAAAGATACACAATTGGAATAGTAAAGATACGCAAACGATGTAAACATACACAATTGGAATAGTAAACATACGCAAATGATGTAAAGATACTCAGTTTGAAAGAAACACACTCCCACACTTGCAAAACACTCAAATTCAATAGAAACTCGCATCAGAAATCCTTACAGAAAGATACTCAAACGAGAAATGAAAAGATACTCAATTGGAATTGTAAAGATACGCAAACGATGTAATGATACACAATTGGAAAAGTAAAGATACGCAAACGATGTAAAGATACTCAGTTTGAAAGAAACACACTCCCACACTTGCAAAACACTCAAATTCAATAGAAACTCGCATCAGAAAGCCTTATAGAAAGATACTCAAACGAGAAATGAAAAGATACACAATTGGAATAGTAAAGATACGCAAACGATGTAAAGATACACAATTGGAATAGTAAAGAAACGCAAACGATGTAAAGATACTCAGTTTGAAGGAAACACACTCCCACACTTGCAAAACTCACAAATTCAATAGAAACTCGCATCAGAAAGCCTTACAGAAAGATACTCAACCGAGAAATGAAAAGATACACAATTGGAATAGTAAAGATACGCAAACGATGTAAAGATACACAATTGGAATAGTAAACATACGCAAACGATGTAAAGATACTCAGTTTGAAAGAAACACTCCCACACTTGCAAAACTCTCAAATACAATAGAAACTCGCATCAGAAGCCTTACAGAAAGATACTCAAACGAGAAAAGAAAAGATACACAATTGGAATAGTAAAGATACGCAAACGATGTAAAGATACACAATTGGAATAGTAAACATACGCAAACGATGTAAAGATACTCAGTTTGAAAGAAACACACTCCCACACTTGCAAAACTCTCAAATTCAATAGAAACTCGCATCAGAAGCCTTACAGAAAGATACTCAAACGAGAAATGAAAAGATACACAATTGGAATAGTAAAGATACGCAAACGATGTAAAGATACACAATTGGAATAGTAAACATACGCAAACGATGTAAAGATACTCAGTTTGAAAGAAACACACTCCCACACTTGCAAAACTCTCAAATTCAATAGAAACTGACATCAGAAAGCCTTACAGAAAGATACTCAAACGAGAAATGAAAAGATACTCAATTGGAATTGTAAAGATACGCAAACGATGTAAAGATACACAATTGGAAAAGTAAAGATACCCAAACGATGTAAAGATACTCAGTTTGAAAGAAACACACTCCCACACTTGCAAAACTCTCAAATTCAATAGAAACTCGCATCAGAAGCCTTACAGAAAGATACTGAAACGAGAAATGAATAGATACACAATTGGAATAGTAAAGATACGCAACGATGTAAAGATACACAATTAGAATAGTAAAGATACGCAAACGATGTAAAGATACTCAGTTTGAAAGAAACACACTCCCACACTTGCAAAACTCTCAAATTCAATAGAAACTCGCATCAGAAAGTCTTACAGAAAGATACTCAAACGAGAAATGAAAAGATACACAATTGGAATAGTAAAGATACGCAAACGATGTAAAGATACACAATTGGAATAGTAAACATACGCAAACGATGTAAAGATACACAATTGGAATAGTAAACATACGCAAACGATGTAAAGATACTCAGTTTGAAAGAAACACACTCCCACACTTGCAAAACTCTCAAATTCAATAGAAACTCGCATCAGAAAGCCTTACAGAAAGATACTCAAACGAGAAATGAAAAGATACACATTTGGAATAGTAAAGATACGCAAACGATGTAAAGATACTCAGTTTGAAGGAAACACACTCCCACACTTGCAAAACTCTCAAACTCAATAGAAACTCGCATCAGAAGCCTTATAGAAAAATACTCAAACGAGAAATGAAAAGATACACATTTGGAATAGTAAAGATACGCAAACGATGTAAAGATACTCAGTTTGAAGGAAACACACTCCCACACTTGCAAAACTCTCAAACTCAATAGAAACTCGCATCAGAAGCCTTACAGAAAGATACTCAAACGAGAAATGAAAAGATACACAATTGGAATAGTAAAGATACGCAAACGATGTAAAGATACATAATTGAAATAGTAAACATACGCAAACGATGTAAAGATATTCATTTTGAAAGAAACATACTCCCACACTTGCAAAACTCTCAAATTCAATAGAAACTGGCATCAGAAAGCCTTCCAGAAAGATACTCAAACGAGAAATTAAAAGATACTCAATTGGAATTGTAAAGATACGCAAACGATGTAAAGATACTCAGTTTGAAAGAAACACACTCCGACACTTGCAAAACTCTCAAATACAATAGAAACTCGCATCAGAAGTCTTACAGAAATATACTCAAACGAGAAATGAAAAGATACACAATTGGTATAGTAAAGATACGCAAACGATGTAAAGATACTCAGTTTGAAAGAAACACACCCCTACACTTGCAAAACTCTCAAATTCAATAGAAACTCGCATCAGAAAGCCTTACAGAAAGATACTCAAACGAGAAATGAAAAGATACTCAATTGGAATTGTAAAGATACGCAAACGATGTAAAGATACACAATTGGAATAGTAAAGATACGCAAACGATGTAAAGATACTCAGTTTGAAAGAAACACACTCACACACTTGCAAAACTCTCAAATACAATAGAAACTCGCATCAGAAGCCTTACAGAAAGACACTCAAACGAGAAATGAAAAGATACACAATTGGAATAGTAAAGATACGCAAACGATGTAAAGATACTGAGTTTGAAAGAAACACACTCCCACACTTACAAAACTCTCAAATTCAATAGAAACTCGCATCAGAAAGCCTTACAGAAAGATACTCAAACGAGAAATGAAAAGATACTCAATTGGAATTGTAAAGATACGCAAACGATGTAAAGATACACAATTGGAATAGTAAAGATACGCAAACGATGTAAAGATACTCAGTTTGAAAGAAACACACTCACACACTTGCAAAACTCTCAAATACAATAGAAACTCGCATCAGAAGCCTTACAGAAAGACACTCAAACGAGAAATGAAAAGATACACAATTGGAATAGTAAAGATACGCAAATGATGTAAAGATACACAATTGGAATAGTAAAGATACGCAAACGATGTAAAGATACACAATTTGAATAGTAAAGATACGCAAACGATGTAAAGATGCACAATTAGAATAGTAAAGATACGGAAACGATGTAAAGATACACAATTGGAATAGTAAAGATACGCAAACGATGTAAAGATACTCAGTTTGAAAGAAACACACCCCCACACTTGCAAAACTTTCAAATACAATAGAAACTCGCATCAGAAGCCTTACAGAAAGATACTCAAACGAGAAATGAAAAGATACACAATTGGAATAGTAAAGATAGGCAAACGATGTAAAGATACACAATTGGAATAGTAAACATACGCAAACGATGTAAAGATACTCAGTTTGAAAGAAACACACTCCCACACTTGCAAAACTCTCAAATACAATAGAAACTCGCATCAGAAGCTTACAGAAAGATACTCAAACGAGAAATGAAAAGATACACAATTGGAATAGTAAAGATACGCAAACGATGTAAACATACACAATTGGAATAGTAAACATACGCAAATGATGTAAAGATACTCAGTTTGAAAGAAACACACTCCCACACTTGCAAAACACTCAAATTCAATAGAAACTCGCATCAGAAATCCTTACAGAAAGATACTCAAACGAGAAATGAAAAGATACTCAATTGGAATTGTAAAGATACGCAAACGATGTAATGATACACAATTGGAATAGTAAAGATACGCAAACGATGTAAAGATACTCAGTTTGAAAGAAACACACTCCCACACTTGCAAAACACTCAAATTCAATAGAAACTCGCATCAGAAAGCCTTATAGAAAGATACTCAAACGAGAAATGAAAAGATACACAATTGGAATAGTAAAGATACGCAAACGATGTAAAGATACACAATTGGAATAGTAAAGAAACGCAAACGATGTAAAGATACTCAGTTTGAAGGAAACACACTCCCACACTTGCAAAACTCACAAATTCAATAGAAACTCGCATCAGAAAGCCTTACAGAAAGATACTCAACCGAGAAATGAAAAGATACACAATTGGAATAGTAAAGATACGCAAACGATGTAAAGATACACAATTGGAATAGTAAACATACGCAAACGATGTAAAGATACTCAGTTTGAAAGAAACACTCCCACACTTGCAAAACTCTCAAATACAATAGAAACTCGCATCAGAAGCCTTACAGAAAGATACTCAAACGAGAAAAGAAAAGATACACAATTGGAATAGTAAAGATACGCAAACGATGTAAAGATACACAATTGGAATAGTAAACATACGCAAACGATGTAAAGATACTCAGTTTGAAAGAAACACACTCCCACACTTGCAAAACTCTCAAATTCAATAGAAACTCGCATCAGAAAGCCTTACAGAAAGATACTCAAACGAGAAATGAAAAGATACTCAATTGGAATAGTAAAGATACGCAAACGAGGTAAAGATACACAATTGGAATAGTAAAGATACGCAAACGATGTAAAGATACACAATTGGAATAGTAAAGATACGCAAACGATGTAAAGATACACAATTGGAAAAGTAAAGATACGCAAACGATGTAAAGATACTCAGTTTGAAAGAAACACACTCCCACACTTGCAAAACACTCAAATTCAATAGAAACTCGCATCAGAAAGCCTTACAGAAAGATACTCAAACGAGAAATGAAAAGATACACAATTGGAATAGTAAAGATACGTAAACGATGTAAAGATACACAATTGGAATAGTAAAGAGACGCAAACGATGTAAAGATACTCAGTTTGAAGGAAACACACTCCCACACTAGCAAAACTCTCAAATTCAATAGAAACTCGCATCAGAAAGCCTTACAGAAAGATACTCAAACGAGAAATGAAAAGATACACAATTGGAATAGTAAAGATACGCAAACGATGTAAAGATACTCAGTTTGAAAGAAACACACTCACACTCTTGCAAAACTCTCAAATACAATAGAAACTCGCATCAGAAGCCTTACAGAAAGACACTCAAACGAGAAATGAAAAGATACACAATTGGAATAGTAAAGATACGCAAACGATGTAAAGATACTGAGTTTGAAAGAAACACACTCCCACACTTGCAAAACTCTCAAATTCAATAGAAACTCGCATCAGAAAGCCTTACAGAAAGATACTCAAACGAGAAATGAAAAGATACTCAATTGGAATTGTAAAGATACGCAAACGATGTAAAGATACACAATTGGAATAGTAAAGATACGCAAACGATGTAAAGATACTCAGTTTGAAAGAAACACACTCACACACTTGCAAAACTCTCAAATACAATAGAAACTCGCATCAGAAGCCTTACAGAAAGACACTCAAACGAGAAATGAAAAGATACACAATTGGAATAGTAAAGATACGCAAATGATGTAAAGATACACAATTGGAATAGTAAAGATACGCAAACGATGTAAAGATACACAATTTGAATAGTAAAGATACGCAAACGATGTAAAGATGCACAATTAGAATAGTAAAGATACGGAAACGATGTAAAGATACACAATTGGAATAGTAAAGATACGCAAACGATGTAAAGATACTCAGTTTGAAAGAAACACACCCCCACACTTGCAAAACTTTCAAATACAATAGAAACTCGCATCAGAAGCCTTACAGAAAGATACTCAAACGAGAAATGAAAAGATACACAATTGGAATAGTAAAGATAGGTGATAGGAACACAAAGTGTGACGTTCTTAATGTATATATGCCCTATTCTTATGCTTTGTTACTTCTTATTTAGTTGTTTTAGGTTCATATTTGTCATATGTATGTTTGAAGTAAAGCTATTTCGATTTTAGATGATTTGATGATGAAATTGTGCTAAGTGTTAGAACTCCTGATTGAACTAGGATTCCTTACTCGACTAGGACTCTACTTTCCTATTTTCATTCTTTCCTATTCCTTGATCGACGATTTCTTTTCAGGAACGACAAATCATATTTGGAAAGAAAGGAGAGTTGCCGAGTTGCATTCCTAGTTGAACAAGGAAATCATATTCGAGTTGAAGAAGGAGAAGAGGAGGCCGGCCTAGCTACTCCTAGTTGGACTAAGAGATTGCCGTGCAGCCCTTAAAGAGATCTCCCTATTGAACTTGGTTTCCTACATCAAGTTGGATATGGAGTACATAAAGCAAATCCATAACAAAGAGGATTTCAGTTTCCCAATTGGATTCTATTTCCTTTTGGCACGCAAGAAGGCTTCCTACACCTCTATATATAGAGGCCGGCCTCTCCATTCAGCAACATCATCAACCCTACACAAAAACACAGCCATAGCTCTGCCGAATTCATCCTTCACCATTCCAAGAAATCCTAAAACCGATTCCATCATTCCTCACCTATCAATAGCCTTCAAACACGCTTGTGAAGGAGGTTTCATCCATAGAAGACTCGGCTACACTTGTGGATTGCTTGATTTATAAAGTGTAACCATGACTCACTCTTGTCTATTTCGGGCTTAGGTTTTATTTCGAATCATGGATGAAGTTGCGATTTGGTTAGAGTAGTCTTGTATCAATTTTGTCTATGAAATAGCTACTTGATTCAATTTATATAGATGATTCGAAAATTATGTTTTGGTTTTATGATTTTCTGTTTTGGTTTTCTGCCGAATGTGTGCTTGAACAATTTTCGATTCCTAGGTGTTATGACTATGCTTGTAGCATGATATTTAGGTTGTTGGATTAAAGACTTATGCTAAGAGCATGGTTATTCTTGTTTATGTGATTTTCGAATTGCATGGTTGTTGGTTAAGTAAGTGACATACTTGATGAATTCAATGTGCATGGCTTTGGGATTACATGATTAAGATGAACATGTTAGAATTTCGATTATGGCTGCTTGGTTGTGATTGAATGTGTTAAGTGTCTATGTGTTTAGGTTACTGCTTAGAAACCTAATTGCATGATCCATTCTTGGTTGTTCAATGTATGTCTCGGCATGATACTAAGAAGTTGTAGAACTTGGTTCGATTCCCTCTATGTGAATTGTTTTGGTGATTGTTTATGTGTTGGTTGGTTGATCACATGTATATATTAGCTTAGGTTTTATTTACTGTTTTTATGACTCAATCCAAAATCTATATCAAACTTTAAAACCTTTATGAATTCGTGTTAATTGAAGTGATCCTAAGCCCTGGCTGGATCCCCGGTTTGTGAACGATACCCTCTTGCTTTATACTACTATGATGTGTTCAGGGTTAAATATTGATGTCGAGTAATCGAGCAATCATCAAATGGCGCCGTTGCCGGGGATCCATTAGAGATGGATCCCTAACTTTTACTACGAATTCATTGTGAATATTGTACATTTGTATATTCTTATTCTTATTCTTATTTCGTGTAACATATAGTAATGTAACTTAGGTTGTTGTTTTGGTGCTTGAGTGAATGATTGTTGTAGGTTGTAAATCGAACGGAATAGGTAAAGTCCCTTTTGTTAATATTAGCCTTAACCCTTCATGCTAGCTCTCGAGTTTGCATGAGGTCGAGGGCGGCTTTTATTAACACTTGGAGATTTGTCTAACACATGAGGTTAAGTCCAGCTGAGTAAGGGGCACGCTCTTTTATTACTCTGGTGCATGGGACCAAAATTGGATCTCAGAGAACTACTGACTGACATACATCTCGGTGATGGAGTCGATAGGGAGTTCGCTCTCCGTAGTTCAACAAATGAGTCCTACCATGTTCACTATCTCTGATTGAGCTAAAGGCCTTCTGAAACAAAGACTTGATTTTATGTCTAGACATCCATACTTAGGCCGCACGTCCACCTTGATTTACAACTTAGAATCAATCGATCATTCAAGCATTGAAATAGCTAAAAGAACTTGTGAATGTATGAACTTGTGAAAACGTAAAGAACTAACTCTTTGTAAACAACATAGTTGCCGTGCCCTTCCCCCTTAAGTGTGCGTGTGTATGACTAAGGGAAGGCACGAATTTTATGTATCCATCATGTATTCTTCTATGCTAACTCGTTACCTTTCATACAAACAGGTACTATGCATGTCCGAATTTTCTAAGAAGACACAAGAGCTCAAAGATCGAATTCAAGCACTTAGAGATTTGAACAACTCTTTCATAAGTAGACCTTTAAATTTCGAAGCATCTCCAAGCAATTCAATCTTAAACTCTTCACCTAGATCAGAAGAAGAGGAAGACTTAGACACAATTGCGGGCCGTGACATAATTCCTGTTGGTGCTCCAATGGCACTCAAGAATGCATTCATTCCTACCACCCCGGAATCACCCTCATGCATTGCTTTCACTCCACCTGATGAAGCTAACTTCTCCATTCCTGTTCAATTGCTTGGGCAGCTGCCTAAGTACTCTGGCTCTTCAATGGAAGACCCTAATGTTCACCTTAGGGAGTTCTTGGACATTTGCAAGCTCCAATCGATTCATCACCTTTCTCAAGAAGGCTTGAGGTTGCTTTTGTTCCCATTTACCCTTAAGGATGATGCTAAACGTTGGTTATATTCTTTGCCTGCAGGAATCATCACTACATGGGATGAAATGACTAGGAGGTTCTTGAAGCAATTCTTCCCTGCTCAACTCACGAAAAGACTTAGGAGGGAGATTCAGAACTTCACTCAAAAAGATGGTGATTCACTCTATGAGGCTTGGGAGGAATTTCAGGAACTACAAAGGAAGTGCCCTCACCATGGTATTTCGTTGGATGACTTGGTACAATTCTTCTATGAAGGACTCGACACCACCAATAAGAGCATGGTGGACTCGGCATGTGGCTGCACATTCATGAACAAAACCGGTCAAGAAGCTTACACCTTGATTGATGACTTGGCTGACAACAATCGCCAATTTAGTTCCAAGGAGAAGAGAGGAAGCAAGAGCCGTGGGGTGTATGATGTTGATGCAAGGAATCAGATGGCTACTTTAGAAAGAAAGCTTGACGTGCTAGTCAAGGCATTCAATGGTTCGAGCATCACCCCTCAAGCATGCGGCATTTGTTCTTTCAAGGATCACACTACTGACAATTGTCCAAATGGTGCAATGACTGAAGAAGAGTTGAACTTCATGGGGCAACAAAGGCCTAGGTACGATCCATATTCAAACACATACAACCCTGGACTTAGAGATCATCCAAATTTTCGTTGGAGCAACAATGCTCAACCATCCAATGCTCAAGGTCATGGACCTCGTCCTTCAGGTTTGTTTGTGAGGCCTCAGGTACCTCAAGGTTCTGCTCCCTTTAACTCTAATGTTCATGGTTCGAATAATGCATCTTCACCTAACTATGATGAACTTTTGAAGTCTCTTGCTCAAGGGCAACAAAATCTAAACTCTGCTACTCAAGCTTTAGTTACAGGTCAACAAGCTCATTCTAAGGATATAACCGAGCTTAAGAAGCAGATGGGACAAGTGATCGATTTCATGGGCAAGATCCATGAAGGAGGGAAGTTGCCGAGCCAAACTGAGCCTAATCCGAATGTGAAGGCCATGGTGACACGAAGTGGGAGGACCTTGGATGCTCCAAGGGAGCAACACAAGAAGGCCGTGCCTTCTAAAGGACTAGAGGCCGAGAGTTTCAATGCTAAGGACTTAGAGAAGGACCCTGCCTCCTCTAAAGCCAATGATGCCGTGCCAAAAGATGATCATGCCGTGCATGACAAAGGTAAGGATCCTAACTCTAGTGGTTTGGTTTCAACTAATGATCTTCCTCGTGTTCCCTTCCCTAGTAGATTCGCAAAGCAAAAGAAGGATGACTCTGATCAAGCCATGCTCGACATTTTCAAGAAGGTGGAAGTAAACATGCCTCTTATTGAATGCATACAACAAAATCCTAAGTATGCTAAGTTTTTGAAAGAATTGTGCACCAATAAGAGGATGACTCGAGAGAAGGAGGTTGTTACAATGAGTGAGACGGTTTCTGCCGTGCTCCAAAGGAAGCTACCACCAAAGCTTAAGGATCCAGGGAGTTTTTCTATCCCTTGTACAATCGGAAACATGACGTTTGAAAAGATAATGTTAGACTTAGGTGCATCTATTAATGTAATGCCGCACTATATCTATGAGAACCTAGGTCTAGGTGATTTGAAACGTGATAATGTTGTGATTCGATTGGCTGATTGTTCCAACAAAGTCCCTTTGGGCTATGTTGAAGATGTTCTTGTGCAGGTTTCGAGCTTGATCTTCCCTGCCGACTTCTATGTCATTGACATGGAGCCAACGGAGGCAGATGACAAGGAGGTTCCTATCTTGTTAGGCCGCCCCTTCATGAAGACCGCACGAACCAAAATAGATGTGTTTAGTGGATCACTCACCTTTGAGTTCGATGGTGAAGTGATTAGCTTCAACATCTTTGAAGCTATGAGGTATCCTCTTTCGGAGTTAAGTGATTGTTTTTCAGTTGACATACTTGATTCCCTTGCAGATAACTATCTTGATACCTTGACAAATGACGAGTTGGCACTCACTATTGCCCAAGGGGCCGGATTTACAAGTGATAGCTCAAACATTTCGGTGTTAGAAACAAACAAGGCCGTGCCATCCTTGATTCATGAAACCGTGACCTCTCTTGAGGTTGCACGTGAGGTAAGCTTTGTCTCTCCTAGTCCAATTCTCTTAACTACTAACAAGAATCTTCCTTCTGTGGTTCAAGCTCCGAAGCTTGATCTTAAGGTTCTTCCGGACCACTTGAAGTATGCGTTTCTAGGAGAAGAGGATACATTGCCCGTGATCATTTCATCTGCACTAAACGAGGAGCAAGAAGAGAGATTGATTGAAGTGTTGAGAAGACACAAAACGGCAATAGGATGGACCTTAGCCGACATCAAAGGGATCAGCCCTACCATGTGTGTGCATCGAATATTGCTAGAAGATGGTGCCAAGCCAACCAAGGAAGGTCAGAGACGCCTTCATCCACCAATGATGCAAGTTGTAAAGGATGAAATCACTAAGTTGCACGATTGTGGCGTGATCTACCCCATCTCGGATAGTAGGTGGATCTCTCCCATCCAAGTTGTGCCAAAGAAGTCAGGCATCACGGTGGTGAAGAACAAGGACAACGAGTTGGTACCTCAAAGGACAGTGACCGGTCATAGAGTATGTATTGACTATAGGAAGCTCAATGCGACAACAAGGAAGGATCACATGCCATTGCCATTCATTGATCAAATGCTTGAAAGGTTAGCTGGTCACTCCTTCTATTGTTTCCTTGATGGATATAGTGGATACAACCAGATAAGTGTTGCGGAAGAAGATCAAGAGAAGACCACGTTCACATGCCCTTTTGGTACGTTTGCCTATCGTCGCATGCCTTTTGGTTTATGCAACGCCCCAGGTACGTTTCAACGTTGTATGTATCACATTTTCTCTGAGTATATTGGTTCTAAAATTGAAGTTTTCATGGATGATTTTTCTGTCTATGGTGAAGATTTCGAAACTTGCCTTGAAAATGTTGAACTAGTGCTTAAACGTTGTGAAGAAACTAACTTGGTTTTGAATTGGGAAAAATGTCACTTTATGGTCACGCAAGGCATTGTCTTAGGTCATATTGTTTCATCTAGAGGAATTGAGGTTGATAAGTCTAAAATAGATCTTGTGCGTCACTTACCCCTCCCCACAAGTGTGAGGGATGTTCGATCGTTTCTTGGACATGCAGGTTTCTATCGTAGGTTTATCAAGGATTTTTCCAAGATTGCGAGACCACTGAGTTCATTACTTCAAAAGGACGTCCCATTCAACTTTGATGATGATTGCAAGCATGCATTCGAGACTTTGAAGAAGCTCCTAACTTCAGCACCGATCATGGCACCGCCGGATTGGTCCTTGCCATTCGAGTTGATGTGTGACGCCTCCGACTATGCAGTTGGAGCCGTGCTAGGGCAGAGGAAGGACAAGCAGCCCTACGCCATCTACTATGCCTCAAGAACACTCAATGATGCGCAACAAAACTACACCACAACTGAAAAAGAACTTCTTGCCGTGATCTTTGCTCTAGATAAGTTTCGTTCTTACTTACTTCAATCTAAAGTTATTGTGTACACTGACCATGCAGCTTTGAAGTATTTAATGACAAAGAAGGATGCCAAACCGAGATTGATTCGATGGATTCTTCTACTCCAAGAGTTTGATCTCGAGATCAAGGACAAGAAGGGAAGTGACAATGTTGTGGCGGATCATTTGAGTCGTTTGGTGAGAGATGCCGAGCCCTTGGCCATCCAAGAGAGCTTTCCGGACGAGCAACTCTTTCGAGTTGAGGTAAGTGAGCCATGGTATGCAGATATTGTGAATTATCTTGTTTCTAAGCAATTTCCGGATACTTTATCGCATGCACAAAAGAATAGACTCAAGGCATTAGCTAAGTATTACGTTTGGGATGAACCATACTTGTGGAAACATTGTGTTGATCAAATCATTAGGAGGTGTGTTCCCGAACATGAACATCATTCTATACTTACTTTTTGCCATTCTGAATCTTGTGGAGGACATTTTGGTTCACGTAGGACTGCTCTTAAGGTGTTAGAATGTGGTTTCTTTTGGCCTACGATTTTCAAAGATGCATATCATTTTTGCATGACTTGTGATAGGTGCCAACGCATGGGAAACTTAGGATCTAGAGATCAAATGCCTATGACACCGATTATATATGTCGAAATTTTTGATTGTTGGGGTATTGATTTCATGGGACCTTTTCCTAGCTCAAATGGTTACTTATACATACTCGTGTGTGTGGACTATGTTTCGAAATGGGTGGAAGCAAAGGCCACCCGGACTAATGATTCTCGAGTTGTTGCAGATTTCCTTCGTTCTAACATTTTCTCTAGGTTTGGTATGCCGAGAGTTATCATTAGTGATGGAGGATCTCACTTTTGCAACCGGACCATTGAGGCGTTGTTGAAGAAGTATGGAATCAAGCATAAGGTTGCTACGCCTTATCACCCTCAAACAAGTGGACAAGTAGAGCTATCTAATCGTGAGATCAAGAGAATTTTAGAGAAGTCTGTTGGACCATCACGCAAGGATTGGTCTCACCGATTGGATGATGCTCTTTGGGCCTATAGGACGGCATACAAGACTCCCCTAGGCATGTCACCATTTCGACTAGTCTATGGCAAGGCGTGCCATCTTCCCGTGGAGCTTGAACATCGTGCATGGTGGGCTGTGAAGAATTTCAACATGGACATTGATGAGGCCGGATTACATAGGAAGTTGCAATTGCATGAGCTTGAAGAGATCCGGAATGAGGCCTATGATTCGGCGATGGTTTACAAGGAGAAGACTAAAACATTCCATGACCGCATGATTAGGAAGAAACACTTTGTCGTTGGGCAGAAAGTTCTTTTATTTAATTCTCGACTTAGATTGTTTCCGGGCAAGCTCCGTTCTAGGTGGCTTGGACCGTTTGTTGTTACTAATGTTTTTCCTTCTGGTGCTATTCAGATCAAAAGCATGGTGCATGGAAAGGAATTCACGGTCAATGGACATCGCTTGAAGCCGTACTATGACAATTTCGTGGAACACAATGTGGAGGAGACGTCTCTCCTTGATCCTACGGCAAGCAAGTAATGATTTGAGATAGTCTAGGCTATAGACTCTAAACTTAAGCCAATGAAGGAGCCATCAACGAGTGTTTGCATTTTCTTATCCCTTAACTCTTTCTAATTTTCGTTGCTTATCATATTGTACATTGAGGGCAATGTAAATTTTAAGTGTGGGGTGGGGTATACATCATTCGTTGTATTCTAGTGTTTGATGCTTATGTGTTTAAATTTTGTGTTTTGATTTTCGAAATTTTAGTGTCATTTTGGTTCTGTTTTTCGATTTTGACTTGTTTTGTTTTTGTTTTGAGTCCTAGGTATGCCTTTAACTGTCTAGGATGAGTTGATCTTTGAAATTATGGTTGATAGATGATCATGATATTGGAATGAATTTCATTATTATTTGATGGTTAATCGATGTGTAGATTTTGTACGAACATGTAGTAGATGAGGATTTTGAAACTTAGGTACAGAATGAGCATGTTCTTTACTTGTTTGAATTCATGTAACCTATGTGAGATTCGAGCCATATATGTGCCTTTCTTTGGAGAGTTTATTCTATCGTTTTCTTGGCTTTATAACCTCATTACATCTATTTTGATCAATTCGTATGCCATAGAATTGCAATGAACTAGAGAATGCTAGAACTTACTTTGTGAAACTTTCGAAGCTTTATGTCATAACATACTCTGATTTTGAAAATGATTGTTGGATCTTTTTAGGATTTCCACCACTTAAGCCAAAAAGCCGTATATCCTTATTTGAGCCCAGCTTGGGACACCTTAGTATTAACCCCTTTGAGCCTACGTTAAGCCTTTTCTTTCATTACCAACATGTTATATCCTTGCTTAGTATAGTTATATCTCTACCTTGTCTTTGAGGCTTGGCAAAGCCGATTCTTGGATGTAATATGGAGTGATGATTTGATTCAAGTGTGGGGTTACGCTATTGTATGTATGTTATGCCGTGAAAAGAGAATGAAAAGAAAAGAAAAATTGAAAGATGCCGTGAGAAAGAAAGAAAGAAAAAGACATGTATACGGCAAGAAAAGAAAAAAAAATGATGACAGAATGATACAAGGATCTCGGCATACATACTTGTTCATGTGAATTTGGAGTTTTGATGTATTTGTTGAAGGCTCAATAATGTTATACTTTAGCCTTTGTTCATTTTCACAATGTATAAAGTGAAGAATGGGTCCAACATGATGATATTTGGCCCTTGTTTTATGGAGTATGGCGACATAAGGTGGATGTTTTGCTCTGCTAAGTCTTGAGGATGACCTTTGTGATTCCTTTACCTTGAAAATATATCCATGCCGAGCCTAACCTATCCCTTTTCTAAAGATCCGCATGATTCTTAAAATGAGTAGTCCTTGATTTGTGGAGTTTGTTTCATAAGTAAGCATATGGTTTGGGTTCATTTGTGCATATGATTGGTATCTTTCATGAGGTTCTCGATTTTCACTATGTTCATAACTCTTGTGTGTGAAAAGCTTTTAAGCATATGCCATGTTCTTGAGAGAAAAGATTTGGAGTGCGTATCCTATGTGAGTTGAATTTGAACTTGTTTTGAACATGTTGAGCTTAATTTCACCTTTGTTTCTGCCATGTCTTACTTGTTAAACGAAATTTCATGTTTATTAACCATTAAATTCATCCTATCTATTTCGATTGAGTGCTATTCTTAATACTATGAGTTTGAAGATCTCTGAGACAAAATGTTGAAGGCATTAGTGTTGTGTCGTTAGTTATGTTGTTTTGATTTCGTATTATGTTTTGATTTTCGTTTTTAGTGTTTGCTAAGGGACTAGCAAAGTCTAAGTGTGGGGTTGTTGATAGGAACACAAAGTGTGACGTTCTTAATGTATATATGCCCTATTCTTATGCTTTGTTACTTCTTATTTAGTTGTTTTAGGTTCATATTTGTCATATGTATGTTTGAAGTAAAGCTATTTCGATTTTAGATGATTTGATGATGAAATTGTGCTAAGTGTTAGAACTCCTGATTGAACTAGGATTCCTTACTCGACTAGGACTCTACTTTCCTATTTTCATTCTTTCCTATTCCTTGATCGACGATTTCTTTTCAGGAACGACAAATCATATTTGGAAAGAAAGGAGAGTTGCCGAGTTGCATTCCTAGTTGAACAAGGAAATCATATTCGAGTTGAAGAAGGAGAAGAGGAGGCCGGCCTAGCTACTCCTAGTTGGACTAAGAGATTGCCGTGCAGCCCTTAAAGAGATCTCCCTATTGAACTTGGTTTCCTACATCAAGTTGGATATGGAGTACATAAAGCAAATCCATAACAAAGAGGATTTCAGTTTCCCAATTGGATTCTATTTCCTTTTGGCACGCAAGAAGGCTTCCTACACCTCTATATATAGAGGCCGGCCTCTCCATTCAGCAACATCATCAACCCTACACAAAAACACAGCCATAGCTCTGCCGAATTCATCCTTCACCATTCCAAGAAATCCTAAAACCGATTCCATCATTCCTCACCTATCAATAGCCTTCAAACACGCTTGTGAAGGAGGTTTCATCCATAGAAGACTCGGCTACACTTGTGGATTGCTTGATTTATAAAGTGTAACCATGACTCACTCTTGTCTATTTCGGGCTTAGGTTTTATTTCGAATCATGGATGAAGTTGCGATTTGGTTAGAGTAGTCTTGTATCAATTTTGTCTATGAAATAGCTACTTGATTCAATTTATATAGATGATTCGAAAATTATGTTTTGGTTTTATGATTTTCTGTTTTGGTTTTCTGCCGAATGTGTGCTTGAACAATTTTCGATTCCTAGGTGTTATGACTATGCTTGTAGCATGATATTTAGGTTGTTGGATTAAAGACTTATGCTAAGAGCATGGTTATTCTTGTTTATGTGATTTTCGAATTGCATGGTTGTTGGTTAAGTAAGTGACATACTTGATGAATTCAATGTGCATGGCTTTGGGATTACATGATTAAGATGAACATGTTAGAATTTCGATTATGGCTGCTTGGTTGTGATTGAATGTGTTAAGTGTCTATGTGTTTAGGTTACTGCTTAGAAACCTAATTGCATGATCCATTCTTGGTTGTTCAATGTATGTCTCGGCATGATACTAAGAAGTTGTAGAACTTGGTTCGATTCCCTCTATGTGAATTGTTTTGGTGATTGTTTATGTGTTGGTTGGTTGATCACATGTATATATTAGCTTAGGTTTTATTTACTGTTTTTATGACTCAATCCAAAATCTATATCAAACTTTAAAACCTTTATGAATTCGTGTTAATTGAAGTGATCCTAAGCCCTGGCTGGATCCCCGGTTTGTGAACGATACCCTCTTGCTTTATACTACTATGATGTGTTCAGGGTTAAATATTGATGTCGAGTAATCGAGCAATCATCAATAGGCAAACGATGTAAAGATACACAATTGGAATAGTAAACATACGCAAACGATGTAAAGATACTCAGTTTGAAAGAAACACACTCCCACACTTGCAAAACTCTCAAATACAATAGAAACTCGCATCAGAAGCTTACAGAAAGATACTCAAACGAGAAATGAAAAGATACACAATTGGAATAGTAAAGATACGCAAACGATGTAAACATACACAATTGGAATAGTAAACATACGCAAATGATGTAAAGATACTCAGTTTGAAAGAAACACACTCCCACACTTGCAAAACACTCAAATTCAATAGAAACTGGCATCAGAAATCCTTACAGAAAGATACTCAAACGAGAAATGAAAAGATACTCAATTGGAATTGTAAAGATACGCAAACGATGTAATGATACACAATTGGAAAAGTAAAGATACGCAAACGATGTAAAGATACTCAGTTTGAAAGAAACACACTCCCACACTTGCAAAACACTCAAATTCAATAGAAACTCGCATCAGAAAGCCTTACAGAAAGATACTCAAACGAGAAATGAAAAGATACACAATTGGAATAGTAAAGATACGCAAACGATGTAAAGATACACAATTGGAATAGTAAAGAAACGCAAACGATGTAAAGATACTCAGTTTGAAGGAAACACACTCCCACACTTGCAAAACTCACAAATTCAATAGAAACTCGCATCAGAAAGCCTTACAGAAAGATACTCAACCGAGAAATGAAAAGATACACAATTGGAATAGTAAAGATACGCAAACGATGTAAAGATACACAATTGGAATAGTAAACATACGCAAACGATGTAAAGATACTCAGTTTGAAAGAAACACTCCCACACTTGCAAAACTCTCAAATACAATAGAAACTCGCATCAGAAGCCTTACAGAAAGATACTCAAACGAGAAAAGAAAAGATACACAATTGGAATAGTAAAGATACGCAAACGATGTAAAGATACACAATTGGAATAGTAAACATACGCAAACGATGTAAAGATACTCAGTTTGAAAGAAACACACTCCCACACTTGCAAAACTCTCAAATTCAATAGAAACTCGCATCAGAAAGCCTTACAGAAAGATACTCAAACGAGAAATGAAAAGATACTCAATTGGAATAGTAAAGATACGCAAACGAGGTAAAGATACACAATTGGAATAGTAAAGATACGCAAACGATGTAAAGATACACAATTGGAATAGTAAAGATACGCAAACGATGTAAAGATACACAATTGGAAAAGTAAAGATACGCAAACGATGTAAAGATACTCAGTTTTTAAGAAACACACTCCCACACTTGCAAAACACTCAAATTCAATAGAAACTCGCATCAGAAAGCCTTACAGAAAGATACTCAAACGAGAAATGAAAAGATACACAATTGGAATAGTAAAGATACGTAAACGATGTAAAGATACACAATTGGAATAGTAAAGAGACGCAAACGATGTAAAGATACTCAGTTTGAAGGAAACACACTCCCACACTAGCAAAACTCTCAAATTCAATAGAAACTCGCATCAGAAAGCCTTACAGAAAGATACTCAAACGAGAAATGAAAAGATACACAATTGGAATAGTAAAGATACGCAAACGATGTAAAGATACTCAGTTTGAAAGAAACACACTCCCATTCTTGAAAAAATTTCAAATACAATAGAAACTCGCATCAGAAGCCTTACAGAAAGATACTCAAACGAGAACTGAAAAGATACAGAATTGGAATAGTAAAGATACACAATTGGAATAGTAAACATATGCAAACGATGTAAAGATACTGAGTTTGAACGAAACACACTCCCACACTTGCAAAACTCTCAAAGTCAATAGAAACTCGCATCAGAAAGCCTTATAGAAAGATACTCAAACGAGAAATGAAAAGATACTCAATTGGAATTGTAATGATACGCAAACGATGTAAAGATACACAATTGGAATAGTAAAGATATGCAAACGATGTAAAGATACTGAGTTTGAACGAAACACACTCCCACACTTGCAAAACTCTCAAAGTCAGTAGAAACTCGCATCAGAAAGCCTTATAGAAAGATACTCAAACGAGAAATGAAAAGATACACAATTGGAATAGTAAAGATACGCAAACGATGTAAAGATACACAATTGGAATAGTAAAGATACGCAAACGATGTAAAGATACTCAGTTTGAAAGAAACACACTCCCACACTTGCAAAACTCTCAAATTCAATAGAAACTCGCATCATAAAGCCTTACAGAAAGATACTCAAACGAGAAATGAAAAGATACTCAATTGGAATTGTAATGATACGCAAACGATGTAAAGATACACAATTGGAATAGTAAAGATACGCAAACGATGTAAAGATACTCAGTTTGAAAGAAACACACTCCCACACTTGAAAAACTCTCAAATACAATAGAAACTCGCATCAGAAGCCTTACAGAAAGATACTCAAACGAGAAATGAAAAGATACACAATTGGAATAGTAAAGATACCCAAACGATGTAAAGATACTCAGTTTGAAAGAAACACACTCCCACACTTGCAAAACTCTCAAATACAATAGAAACTCGCATCAGAAGCCTTACAGAAAGATACTCAAACGAGAAATGAAAAGATACACAATTGGAATAGTAAAGATACGCAAACGATGTAAAGATACACAATTGGAATAGTAAACATACGCAAACGATGTAAAGATACTCAGTTTGAAAGAAACACGCTCCCACACTTGCAAAACTCTCAAATTCAATAGAAACTCGCATCAGAAAGCCTTACAGAAAGATACTCAAACGAGAAATGAAAAGATATTCAATTGGAATTGTAATGATACGCAAACGATGTAAAGATACACAATTGGAATAGTAAAGATACGCAAACGATGTAAAGTTACTTAGTTTGAAAGAAACACGCTCCCACACTTGCAAAACTCTTAAATACAATAGAAACTCGCATCAGAAGCCTTACAGAAAGATACTCAAACGAGAAATGAAAAGATACACAATTGGAATAGTAAAGATACGCAAACGATGTAAAGATACTCAGATTGAAAGAAACACACTCCCACACTTGCAAAACTCTCAAATACAATAGAAACTCGCATCAGAAGCCTTACAGTAAGATACTGAAACGAGAAATGAAAAGATACACAATTGGAATAGTAAAGATAGGCAAACGATGTAAAAATACACAATTGGAATAGTAAACATACGCAAACGATGTAAAGATACTCAGTTTGAAAGAAACACGCTCCCACACTTGCAAAACTCTCAAATTCAATAGAAACTCGCATCAGAAGCCTTACAGAAAGATACTCAAACGAGAAATGAAAAGATACACATTTGGAATAGTAAAGATACGCAAACGATGTAAAGATACACAATTGGAATAGTAAACATACGCAAACGATGTAAAGATACTCAGTTTGAACGAAACACACTCCCACACTTGCAAAACTCTGAAATTCAATAGAAACTCGCATCAGAAAGCCTTACAGAAAGATACTCAAACGAGAAATGAAAAGATACTCAATTGGAATTGTAATGATACGCAAACGATGTAAAGATACACAATTGGAATAGTAAAGATACGCAAACGATGTAAAGATACTCAGTTTGAAAGAAACACGCTCCCACACTTGCAAAATTCTCAAATTCAATAGAAACTCGCATCAGAAAGCCTTACAGAAAGATACTCAAACGAGAAATGAAAAGATATTCAATTGGAATTGTAATGATACGCAAAC